>NC_142200.1:96212654-96512654 GCF_049639895.1 Pseudopodoces humilis | reverse complement strand
TAGCTCTAAAGCAATTTTAAAGCTTGCTTCTTGAACGAATGAAGCACCAGTCTTCTCAACCTTTTAATATGCCTCTTCTCCCTCTTCTCATCCTTGAAGTGAAACTTCTTTTAAAAAGTGTTTGAGGTACTGTTGCTGAGGAGGGGAGCATTTCTTCTTTCTTCCCTGTGTTTAATAGCTGCTCCTGTGACAAATTATTACTGTATGCCTTTGTATTTAGAAGTGTTATGTACTGCTTAATTGCAGGGATTTGCATATACATTCTTATCTTCTCAAAACAAGACATTTTTGTGAAAAAAGGTTCTTTCATTTGCCATCTGACAGATGAAGAGAATAGAGTGCATACATGTTTGCTTTACTTGCTTGGACAGAAGAGATAATTATGTCTGCATTTTCCTGATTTTTTTTTTTTTTACTTCCCCTTTTTTCATGAAAAGAACCTTTGCTTTGAAAGAACCATTGCTCAGGCCTTGCAAAAATATGCCTTTGTGCTCCATATGCATAATATTGATGTTCTGTGTGAACAGTCAGTTAGAGAGTCTGGTGTCAAATTTGGTCTTTCTCTAGGGTTTCTCTGATGTGCTGATGGCTGGAAATTCTAGAAACAGAGTATACTGGTATACACAAGTATTTCTAAAAAGTTTATTGGGGAGGAAAGAAAGGAAATTAGAAAGATTTTATTAAGATCAATCATTAGATTAACTTTTTGTCTATTTTCAAAGTAAGTTTAAAATTTTGGGCTCCTTGATTTCATAGTCTGCAACTGACTTGTGCAAAACAGCAGCAATTTCCCTTCAAGTGTTTCCTCTTGGAGAGGACTACATATTGCACTTTCAGAAGAGATTCCAAACTACAGATGAAAAATATTTCAAAGTCAAAGAGCAAAATATACACTTCCATTCCTTCCTTTGCTTTAAAACTCCTAAGGCAGTAAGGTGGCTTTGCAGGGACAGAAAGTTGGTGGTGGATGAAAATGAATCTGTTCTGCCTGTTGAGGCTGAATAGGAAGTGAAAAACAGTATTGGAATCACAGAGAGCTGTGCAGTCTTTTAACAAATTGACAAAATCTAAGCAGAAGTAGGCTTGCTCTTGCACTGGTTCTAGGGATTTTAGTGGGACCTGAGTGCACTTCTCAGTTTAAAAATCAGTAAAAGTCGGGGTTCTGTACTTCAGGCTTCTTTTAAAATAAGTATCTGTGAGATTTGGACAAGGTATTTCCACTCAGGTCCCCCG
The DNA here is from genome assembly GCF_049639895.1 of Pseudopodoces humilis. Taxonomy (NCBI): domain Eukaryota; kingdom Metazoa; phylum Chordata; class Aves; order Passeriformes; family Paridae; genus Pseudopodoces; species Pseudopodoces humilis. The sequence continues at coordinate 96,511,421 of NC_142200.1, read as the reverse complement.
AATATGCTTGATTGTATTTTGTTTTATACATTATACGTTTTCAGTTCTGTACTTTTTGAATGTGTACATTGTTCTTGAACTGTTTCTCTCTTTGCTGGAATCCCTTGCAGCCATTGCTGTTCTCAAGGAAAAGGAACCTGGGTCTTTCATTGTTCGAGACAGTCATTCTTTCCGGGGAGCCTATGGGCTAGCAATGAAAGTTGCCACACCACCTCCTTCTGTGCTACAGTTAAAGAAAGGTACTTCTATATGTTATTAAACAAACAATACGTAGTAGGTAGTCCTTACTGGTGGGTAGAAATCTGTTGGAATCTTCCGCTCTTCTCATAAGTGCAACTTAAATTGCAGGCTACATTTGATGTGTTGTTAAATGAGCTGGGCTACACTGCCTGTTGTACTGTATGATTTCATGATGACTTGTGTGTTGTGGCTGTGCATGTGTTGTACTTCATCAACATAATAAAAATTTGGTGTCATCTCAGCAATGGGTCTTCCCTAGCAATCAGAAGTCTGCATTTGATTCACAGGCTACAATGTAAAGTTTTCACTCAGCTGCAGGGCTGAATATTTTTGATCCCAAAGTTTTGGTTTGAGACACTTATTTTCAGATACAAATCTGAAGAGATTCCTAGGGATAATTGTTCAAAAGAAGTGGTGATTTATATACCTACTCTGTCAGCTCCAGTGCCTCCATATATAACTCATGCCTGATGGTTATGAAACATAAAATGAGAAGAACATGCAGAAATCATTATTTGGTATATGGAAACCCAGCAGCCAATATCTGTAGTGTTCTTGGTTCCATTTGTACTACTGCGAGGTTAGTGGAGTGGTTTTTATTGCTGTTTTTCTTTTACAAAGCTTATTATGTTTCATTAGTACGTAATGACTGGTGAGGTAAACAACTAAGATTACAGGAAAGCATTTATTCTTAGTGCTGTTTTTATGGAAGTATGGTTTTGGCTATTTTGGTTTGTTTTTTTGTTGGTTTGGATTTACTTGCTCTGGGGCAAGGTTAGCAGTTCACCTCTAATACAGTGACACTTTGAATCTGTTTTAATCTGGTATCTTGAAACAATTTTTAATAACAGCTTGACATGTAGTCCTTTTTGTTGCCAATCAACATCAGCAGAACCACTCCAATGTTCTACATAATGAATGTAGGTGTACTGGGGTTGTGATAGCAACAGCCAGGAGGCAAATTGAAAGTGGCTTGTAGGTGTTTTTAGTAGTCTTCTCTTACAGTAATTGGTGAAGTCCAGGAAGAGACGAAGGCTCATACTCGGCCAGCCTTTCAAAGACAGTTTATGTTACAGTAGTAAGACTGCAGCATTTTTTCAGTTCTTACTTCATGATACTTAGCTTTTTTGTTCTCCACTCTTTAATCCCAGAAGGCACAGATTGGATTAGTTTAGTTTCCTGTAGCGTTTCTTGTTCCAGGCTTCCCTTTGCCGCATATCTTGTAGCCATTTATTTTTAATTGGGTGAGAGTATAACAGCAAACAGCTGTTCGAAAAAGCAATCAGTGCAATATTTGCTTTTGTAGAAGTTTTTGCTGTCTGTATTAATGCATTGATCTGTATTGGCCTGAAAGTCAACCCTTGAGGTGTTTCCCGATAGATCAAAGGGAGCTCTTTTGTTAAAGTTTTAATGGTTTGATAGCTTTCTCCTATTGGTATGAAATAACCTTTTAATTATTTGGAGAAGGATTTGTTTTGCACTCAGGTATGAAATACTGTGAATCCATCTTTCAAGAAATATTTAAGTTATGTTAATTATATGTCTGCATATATATATGTATGTGTTTAAAACAATGTTAAATCTTGAGGGAATTTTTACATGTCTCTTGGGCTTTGAATTTCCTCTTTTCATCTAACTACGCTTTTGGTTTGTGTTGGATTCCTGAGATTAAAACTATTTTAAAATCTAGTGAAACCTTAGTGCCTCATTTAAATGTTCGTTTCCAGGAGCAGAAACCTGCAGACATTCGGGAATTTAAAAATTCACTGAGAGAATTACCATCATTATCTTTGTATAACTAAATCTACTCTTATAATCTGGAGAACTTCTGTGAACAGAAATGTTATTGGAAATGGGAATATTTTTTCGTACTTTTACTTTTTTGTCACTTTGGATACAAGTTCTTTTAATGGGCAAGTGCATCCAAATTTCTAACCATTCATTTTCCAAATTTCTGTTCCTGTCTGTAGCTGGGATCATACTTGAACATTTTTGGACACCAGTGTATATGTCAGTCACTTAAGAATATATAACCATTTCCTCTTGCTGTGAGCTGTTTGCTTATTTGTTTTTGTTAAAATGGCCTTTTAAGTACATTTTGTAAGAGTAGGTCTAATTGTATTCTTTGCATTTTGTATACAAAACATTTAGTGGTAATGTGGAAAAACTGCTTCATAAAGATCTAGTTTGTGAGACTTGTCTGTTAATTGCGTCTTTTCATGAATTTTCTTTTTCAATGCAGTTGGAGATTTGTCAAATGAACTTGTAAGGCATTTTCTGATTGAATGTACTCAGAAGGGGGTACGCTTGAAAGGATGCCCGAATGAACCATATTTTGGTAAGTACTGTGCATCACAGAGATAGAGAAAATGGGAGACAGTTGGCATTTGCCAGTGCTGACTTGGGTGGAATACAAATGAGAGACTGCTTTGAGTCCTGATGACTTCTGTAGGAACCCATTCCAAGGTTCCAGGAGCTTTTTGCACATTTACATTAAGCAGATGTGCAGGGCACTCCAGCACAGATGCACATGACCAAGCTTCAAACAGTCAAGCTTGTCTACCACTACCAATGTTGCTGCAGAAAGCTGAGGTAAATCTCTCTTATCATCCTAATTGATTCAGGACCTTTTGTCCTGTGTTATATTTATGCTGCATATAAGGTGGCTAAAAATGACCCCAGAGTGAGATATTCACAAAGTACATTTTTCTATGTCAGCCTACCTAATATAATATGATGGAAGTAACAATACCTGTAATGACAAACAGCCAGAGACCTACCTAGCTGTTCACTCATTTGCTTTCCACTCATTTGGGGTAGGAGGGAAAAATAGGATGGGAAAGCTTATGGGTTGAGATGAAAACAGGGAGATGCGAACTAGTTACAGGGCAAAAGAAACTCAACTTGGGAAAATTATTTTAATGTTTTTCCAATTAAAATCAATATTCAGGTAGTCAGATGTTGAGGCATACATTCAGTGAAGGTAGCTGGGTTTGCAAGCTGGAAGTGCAAACTGCAGATTGATCTGTGGGTGTCCCAGGCAAGAGGCCATGACCTGCTGACCCTTTGCATAACAAAGGGCCCAGGGACCTGTGTGGCCTGGTGACCAGATACTCAAGAGACACAGCAGCAGCCAATCTCCTGACTTTCCTGCCCTTTGACTCTATGGGTTTCTCTCCTTGGAGGCACACAGTTTGAGGTGCTATTTTGTTACTAAGTTGTTGTACCAAAATTAAATTATTTTAAGGATCTGGAAGACTGAGACTCTGCTAAGGGATGCCTGGGATTGAGCTTGTGAGGAAGCATCTGACTGTAAGTGTGGGGTGTGTAGCTGTGAAAGGGCTTTGAGTACTATCTCAGGCGGTGCAAGAGTGTCTGCCAGAGTGCCTCCTGGATGGTCAGACAGGGAAGATTCCTTAATATGAGAAACAAAAAGAAGTATTAAATACCACTTTTCCTTCCCCTTTTCCAAACTCAATTTCACTGCTTCCTCCCAGACTCCTCACACCCACTGCAATGGGTGAGAGGGCATATGGTCATTACAGAACAGTTCCTCTGCTGCTTCATCCCTCTTCCAGTTTTTCCTTCCTGGGATGTGGGCTTTCCCTGTAGGCTGCCATCCTGTGGGGGAAAAAATCTGTTTCAGTTTGTGCTCTCTGTCAACCACAGAAAATGTCCCATTTGTTTCAATGTGAGATCCTCCAGAGGCTGCAGGGTGGGGGATGGCGACTTGGATACCCAGAGCATCTCCTTGTCCTCCTCCTCTGTCCATGGCATTCCCTCTGCTGTGTTGCACCCAACCTTTGTTCCATAGGTGTCCTGCAGTGGATCTGCTGCAATGGGCTGTGTTTGGCATGAAAAGCCCTGAACTCTACCCAGAGGTTATCCTGCAGCCCTCCCACCCCCTCTTACAGGCCTTGTCATATACACCAAATACACCTGTGAAAGGGTCATCTACCATAAAATTAAGACATGTGAAATTAAAGAAGTATTTAAAATAAAGGTGGATTGAAGTTTATCAGTATTTGGTGTGAGACTTACCTTAAATCAGAATTTTTAGTCCATTCCTACATCAATCTTGAAGTACCTGTTTAGGCACCTATGTAGCCCTACTAGTCATTTAGTTCGAGCACCTAATCTTCAATGTGTACAGCCTGTTCTGGTTTGAAAATAAACCACAGCGAGAGATAAACCCCACAGAAATACCTTGAGAGCAGGTTGGAGTTACTGTAATATTTTTTATTTAACTCTAAATGCAGCGATACAGAAAAACTGGCTTAAATTCACAGAGTACAGCCTTACACCCTGTTGGTCAGGGTGGTGGTTGCAGTCTGATTAAGAGGTGGTTGCAGTCCTGTTGAAATGATGACTGCATACTTATTGAAAGCGGTGGTCCTGTGAAAGGTCTGGTCCTCCTCTGGGTCTGTTGAGAAATAGTGGTGGTGCCCCAAAACCACAGATGATATACTGGCAGGTTCAGGTGGTACCTCCCTCAGGGTGGGGAGTTTCACAATGGAGTGATATAATGCTCGAGTCACTGCACTCATTGTCCTTTCTTGCTTGGGTGTCCATGGTGGCCCCTGAGCAGAGATGACCCCCTCAGGATGATTGTAGTTACCACAGCTGAGTTAGTTGTGAAAACCAGGAAATATTGCCTTGCAAGGTTTGCCTCTTTTCCCTTATCTAACACTCAGCTTGCAGTCTGAGAGGTTGGGTTCACACTGGGCAGCTGTTGAAAACAACCCACTGTTAATACTTCAAGAATTATGTGGGTGGGAGTAGAATTCATAGCATGGTTACACCCCACCTTGTAACATAGGACACAGCCTCAAAACTGCTTCACAAAGTAGGTGAACAGGCACTATTACACATGTTTATGGGTAAGATAGGGAAGGACTAATAGTATCAATCGTTCTGCATTTCTGTAAGACCCTTGTAGAATTGGGTCATCTTTCCATTTCAAAGAAATTTTTGTTGGACTGTGAAGGTGTGGTTGGTTTTGGTTGAAATGGGAGTTTTCTCCAACACATGGTTGTGTTTGCTGCTTGTTAGTAAATGGGATTGAAGGATGGCTTCTTGTACAAACAGATTGGTGAATATTATGGCTTCCTCTCACTCCTTATAGTCTCACATGCCAATATCAAAGATAAGTAATATTGAATTACTTCAGTTAAGCCAAGACCAAATTGCAAGAGTGACTTTGAGTAAAAAAGAAGAGTAATTTAATAGAGAATGCTACATACATCACTGCTGCATTGAACGGAAGAGGTTTTATGTGGTCTTTTATACTTTCAGAAGTACAAAATAAAGGTGTGAGTAGACAGAATGCTAGATGATGAAGTCTAGATGGCTAAGAGGTAGAACTTGCTTTTTTTTACCTCGTCCCATAGCACAAACGACCTCTTGTGCTCTTACCACCTTTGTAAGAATTTACTACATTTAATGTAGCAGAAGTTAAGATCATTGAACAGGATTTACTGACTTCTGTATGTTAATGATTTTGTAATTTTTGTGCTTTCTCCATTTGAAGCACAGACATTTAGGTTAGGATCTAAGTGGTGTATTTAAGAGGGAAAGGGAACATATGATTGTGATTAATGAGTTCAAGAAGATCTTGGCTTAGGTCCCAAGAGATTTTTAAAGAAAAGCAGAGGGGGCCCTTATCTAAAATACTTGAGAGCATGTCTTGTTGTCTACCAAGTTAACTGTGAATGTCTTGTTACTTTTCTGACCACAGGGAGTTTGACAGCTCTAGTGTATCAGCATTCCATCACTCCACTGGCACTGCCCTGCAAGCTGCTCATCCCAGACAGAGGTATGCTTGTTGAAGTACAGAAGAGATATTCCCAGCCAAGTTTTGCTTCAAAGTGTCAGTGTCTGAAGGCAGATGAATGTGTCACAAGTTGAGGTCTAAGCAACAATGCACCATGGAGGAAGCTGTGTTGTTGTCTTCAGTATTGGTGATGACCGTTATCCAAAGTGTGGTTGTGAGCATACTGGTACTGTGTTATTCCTGTCATAAACATATTCATCATGGAAGTCCATGCAGTAATTCACCATGTGGGAAGACAAATTAACTTCTTAGACATGACACTATGCCAGTATATGGTTAGGTTTAACCACTCATTCAGATCTGGATAGCAAAAGGCCGAGTAGATAAAGAGTAGATGATGCCCTGAGTGTGACACTGGCAGGAAGAGTGTAGCAACTTGCACAGGTTCAGATATTGTTAAAGTAAATGATCAAAAAGCCTATGTTGCTTCATGGGATTATGATTCTAATTCTTTAATACTAATTTCATAAACCATTCTAAGATAAAAACCAAAATGCTCATACTTGTCCAGTAATTCAGTCTGATATTACCCCACATGAAGTTAACCCAAGACACATTGCTGAAATATTAAATGTTCTAGTGGTTTGTGACTTTAAAGGGTTTTTTGAACCCTTTAAACTTTTGTTACAGACCGTATGTTAATGTACAAAAATAGCATTTGATTTATGTGAATACATCAATGAAACCATTTTAGCACAAAAATATGCTTTGGAAGGTGTGAACAAGAGATCTCATGCATTTATATGGCAAAACAGCATGGTGGTTGGCTTTTATCCCCCTCACCTAAGATGGAAAACTTACTCTGTTCTTCCAGAGGTACAGGACTGGAACATTGCCTTGTCTTGAATAAACATACCACAGTGAAATTTTATTTTGGATTTATTTTGTAATCTGATTTGATCATGCATTTTAAGATGGTCTTCTGTAGTTAATGACAGGATACAGTGCCTGGAGTATTTAAAATGTTTGGACAGCTGTAACTCTAGCTGTATGAATAGTGTCACAAACTGTATTACGGCTCTCTTCCTTATTTGATTATATTCAAAGACTGCATGCCTCATGCTAAATGCAGCAGTTAAGTGAAATCATTTTACATGCATTTATATACCTGAAATAACATGTTGGTGAACAGTTTTCTTACTACTTCTAACAATCAGTTGGAAGGCAAATGTTCCACTTCTGTCTTAGTGGTTCAGATGGGTTTTTTTCAACTTAAGAAGAAAGTCGTGTTGTTGTTGAGAAAGTTGTCATCCCCTGAATCAAAATGCAATTAATTGATTTCATCATGGTAACATAAAGCCCTTCTGTATAAATTAGTTTAAATTATAAAAATCAAATGAGATCATTAAAATCACACTGTAATGAGGAAATATAGTGCTAAGTATTGTCTTAATGTGTCATCATGTGAGTCCCTCCAGCATATGCCAGTGTTATGTCTTTTATTGTCAGGAAATAAAGGTTAAGCATCCCGCTAGCAGTGCTTGAGGCAAAAAACCTGATGCAGCACAAAACCTACATAAATGATTATAATTGCAGATAAAAGGTGGTTTCATGTTTTTGGCCAAGAGTTGTCCAGTAGATGAGAACACAGTTACAAGTGCTAAGTTCATACATGAATGTGGACTTCGATTTGTTGATCAAGTCCATACAAGACACGGACAGTGTTTTCTCTTTGCAGATCCCTTGGAGGAGATAGCAGAAACTTCTCCACAAACTGCTGCAAACTCAGCTGCAGAGCTTCTCAAACAGGGTGCAGGTCTGTTGAACTTTTATCCTTGTTTTTGACTCTTACCGAAGTTTGTATCTTACAGGTTAGGAGAAGCTGAAGCTTAGACTGTATTAAAGGACACATAAAAGTAGCAGTTAAATTTATTGTGCTGGGTAGAAGTGTAAAGGGCACAGTGAGGATATGTACCAGGTTTTCTCTGTTTTCTGCAAGCAGCTCCTACGTTCTATAACCCTGTGTTTGGTTTCCAGTCATGTGTCTCATGAGAATATGAGGCATACGTAGGTTACTTCAAGCATGGCAATTTTTAAACAGGACATTGACATTACTTTCGTAACTGATAAACTTTGAGAGGATATTTTCAACCTGTGGTTGCTGAGGTTCAAGAACTATGTATGAGGTCTGCAAAAGCCACCTAAGGAAGGTGTTCAGTTAGGGTTAAGTTCTCATCAGAGGGGTTAACAATACCATTGCAAAAGTGCTTACTGTTGCATCAATCTGAAAAGAAATATTAAAGATCAGTTCCCCTTTTTTTAACCTGTTTTGTTGTTTTTAAACAAGGATTTGGAACCAAAATTAACTGTGATAAGTTCTCAGAGGGTTTCTTTTTTGCCTTGATATGTCAGGGGTCTCTTTCTAGACACAGAAGCATTCAAGTTGTGGAGTTCAACACTGAAGTGCAGACTCAAAAACATGTAAACTGAGTCCTTTCAAAGAAACTTTAAAGTAGATACACTTTCTTCCTGCCCTTCTATACCCATACTTCTCTCACTCCACAAGCAAAATATTGTGTGTTTTCCTAGAATGATTAGTTTTTTAGCTGCCTGCAAAACCTAATGAGCATTTCTAGGTTCTAAGTGCTGAAGCTGACTAGAAATCCTTTGCTTCTTAGACACTGACAACTGAAGACTAGAGACCATACAGATAAGATGCTTTTCCCTAGAATATACCTTGCTTTATTAATCTTCCCATTCAGCAACAAAATTTTCTGCCCAAATAAATTACAGTTCTTAATTTCTCTTTACACTGATACAGTTAAGAAACTTAAGCATTCTGAGAAAAGGACATTTGCAGTATAAAAGCAGCATTGTTAAGCTGGTGCTTGTGGCACAGACGTGCTCCAAAATGTTATCTGTGAAAGACAAGAGCAGCAGCATTGCAGGGTGGCTGCACTGAACGAAAGGTCTGCCTTTTGTTCCAGCTTGGAGTATTGTTTTTCTCCGGGATTACTGTTCTCAATATCTTGTCAGACTATGCATGATGTTCTTAAATGACAAATCTTTCAGTGTTTCTCATTACCTTTCTTCTCCTTTTTAAGCTGACACATTTTCACTTTGCAACACTTCCGTAAAAGTTTCCATTTATTATTTTCTGTGCTATAGAAGCAAAAGAATCTACAGTATTGGGTAGCTGCTGTTTGAGCTATCACTTTGAGGGCAATAAAGATAAAATACTTGGAAATTTCATTTAGAAACTAAACCTCAGTCTGTTGACAGCAATGCACTGTGTGGCAGAAGAGGAAGGGATTCTGATCCGTGTGGCTGTGAAAGAAGGGAAGCTTCCTGTTTTGGGGAAAGACCCACAGGATAGTGAAGAGTTTTAGATCTGTACCAACCATACACAGTAATGAGGGGAGAAGAAGAGAGCTTATGGTTTGGAATGTTCATTACAGTTTTGGGTTGCTACTCGTCATCTGAGGTCCCTCTGTGCATGAATTGTAATTGATTCATGCAGAAGTTATTGAAAATTTCACAGCAATGCACAAATATATTTTATAAATGTTACACTTGCAAATCAAATAAATGAAATCTCAGGATCTCTTCTTTCACTGATGGACTCCAGAGCTTGAAGTAACTGGGCTGATCATTATGCTGGAATCAATCTTAGGCTTATGCAGTTTGTAACTGTATGATTACTTGGGTGTTTTGAAAGTGCCCGTGTCTAGCTCAGTAATTTTATGTAGATAGTCACAGGAGAAATCTTAAGACAGATTACAGAATAGCTAAATAAAAAGAGAAACTTCTAGATTTAATTAAATCTTTTCTTCCCTAGTAATGTTGGCAAACCAAGTGAAACTGCTATACAAATGAAATGTAACCATGGCAATTTGTATATGTCAACTGACAGAGTGGTAAATTTTGTCCTGGATACCTACACAAGTGTTTTTACCAAACACAAAATCTCTTGGTGATAGTGTTTAGCTATGGATGTGCATAATCATTCTTGCTTGTTCTTAATTTGTTTATAAATTTGACTTTATAGCACAGTCCCATAATAAGCATGTGAATAATTCTATTAATTCTATATAATAGTTCATACTTCAGATTGCACTGTACTATGTAATATTATACAGTAGTATGGTACTACTATATAATGCTATATAATATTAATACATATTTTCCTAGTGCTCACTGCAAATTTGATAGGAAACCATGTAAAAAAAGTAACTGGTAGCCCTAGAAGCCAGTGAGCATCTGTTTTATAGAGGTATTTCAGAAGTTGCTAATAGTATCTCTAGAAGAAGAACAGTACTTCTAGAATTAAGTGCATGCTGAAATAAAGAAAAGGCCTAAAAATACATGTCAACAATTTTTATCAGTGTGGAAGTTTTACTTGCGCTGAAATAATTAAACCTATAGAACACTGTGGAATTAAAGAGAAATGAGCATAGAAATAACCATCAGTTCTTTTTGGTGTGTAAACATTCTTGTCTTGCCAATCAAGTGAATGGTTTCCCTTGAATATAGTTCAGATATTTGAAACTGTAGAACATGTGAATGTATGTTGCAAATGTATACTTTCTTACTGGCTGATGTATTTGAAATTAAAAGCAAAATATCCCCATTCTTTCAGGAATGCCTTTGCTCAAGTACTACCTACAAGTGTACTCTCTGGTGCTGCCTTGTATTTATTGAAATTTCAGGGTATCTATGGGTAATAGATAAATATAGTCATTGGGTTTGATATAAAAGTATTAAAACCAAAGGGAGAGGAAAAAGCCTATGACTTCTCAAAATTTTCCCCTCTTTCATTACAGCTTGTAACGTTTGGTACCTGAATTCTGTGGAGATGGAGTCCCTCACAGGCTACCAGGCAGTACAGAAAGCCTTGAGCCTGACACTGATGCAAGATCCTTCTCCTGTCTCAACTGTTGTCCATTTCAAGGTGTCTGCTCAGGGAATCACATTGACAGATAATCAAAGAAAGTAAGCAAAAGAAGGATGGGAAGAGAATATCTGGCCCTGTCCCTGTCAGGTGTTGGCCACTGTTAATTTGACGTTCCTAGTTACATTTTGCAATCTCTGTCTCAGAGGATACTAGAATTATAGGATTAATGGTGATTGTGTAAGATGGCTGCAGTACAGGAAAGTGTATTTTTTAAGCTGTGGGCTTTATTTCCACATCGTGTATTTTACTTTTGGAAGGTCATTTTAATATGACTTTTCTTTTGTTATTTCTTATAAAAAGGGAAGGTAATGGCTGTGCTAGCATTTGATACTGAATCTATACAGTAATTGATCTTCATGATGTCTTTGACCAGTATCACTGAACAGAGCTGACTTAAGCAGATGATTTGTATCTCCAGGATCTGAAACAGTGTTTTAAATAGCTTGTAAAAAACTCTAATAAAAAGTTAGTTTATATTTACTTTGTTGTAAGTGCTACTTAGGGTACCAGAAACTCTTTCAATTAGAAAAAATTACAATAACAAAGGAAGGACAACAGGAATTCATTATAGGTTAAAAAAAGAAGTGCCAGACTTCTTCATTCCGTGGGGTTTGCAATCATTTGTAGCAGATCACAGAACCTTTACCTTAATTGTAACGCCTAGGAGTGTGAATATTTTGAAACATAATATTATCAAATTATTCACAGGTTCCACAAAGTTGTCTGTCCCACTAAAATAGTATCTTTCAGAGTCACTCAGAGGTAGCAAAGAATATTGTTTGTATTAAAATAAGACTAAATATAATTTATATTTTAGATTAGTTTATTGTTTAGAATTGTAAACATCTTTATTGTTTTTGCAATTTGTTTTATTTCTTCCTATCCAGACTCTTTTTTCGGCGACATTATTCAGTCAACACTGTTATCTTCTGTGCCTTGGATCCACAGGACAGAAAGTAAGTATGCCAAGCAGTATTTTTTATACGTTATTTGTATTATTTTACAAAAAACCCAAACAAGAAAAAAGCAAAACTAACATAGGTTTAATTTTCATTTCTCCATTCTGTGTTTTTTTACTGCTTTCTTAATGGACAAGGTGGATGAAAGATGGCCTTTCTGCAAAGTAAGTGGAGTCTCTTCTGAATGTTTTAGGAATATCATTAAAGTGATCAGTTCCTTGATGTTCTAAATTATTTTTGTCTGAGATGTAGAAGGGAAAGTGGTTGTTCAGAGACAAAAGTCTCTCAGCCCTCTGTAATTATACATTGGTTACTTCATCTACACCTCTTCAAGTTGAGTCTTAATTATGTGGTGTGGTGGTGGGATGGAGCCAGACCTAGCGTGGTTTATTTAGATTGCAGAACTGTGCTTTGACTGTGGTTTCAGACATTAGAGATATCTGCCTCTCAGTTTTGTGTTCCACCTGGCCAGCAAGACTTAACACAAACTTGCCTCACTTAGACTGATAGCTTTAAAAAAATCCCTCCCTTGGTACATAAATGAAAACATTCCTAGTAATACTAGTGTGTGGCATAAATACATGATTACCTGTGGATTGCAAAGTGTTTTCTGTTGAAGGCAAACATTGTTGTCACTCTTTAATCAAAAGAAATAACTTAGAGAGGCTCAGCACTTGTTTCTGGAAAGGAACAGGAAATAGATGGCTTAAATCCTTTGTCCAATACTCTGTCCACCAAGATGTGTGGCCCTCAAAATCCTCTCTTTGGGCAATCCCTGACATACCACAGCTCATGCCCCCCAAACTAGGTAAGAGAACAGCAGTATCGGATCAGGTTAAATATATCTCCAGGGTCAGCAGCAGCGTGTCTCTAACAGCAAACAGTACAGGATGCCATATGGACAGGATAGAAGGAAGGGGATAGTCTCCTTCTCTGATTCTCTTGTGAGTTGGCTGGTCCATTTGGACCGATGTGTTTAGCAGTCACATGGAACCTTGTTCATCAGAACACAGAAGTCTGCCATATGTGCTTGGTTTCTGCAGTATTGTTTCTGTTTTATGAAGTGAGGCAATGCCTATCTGTCAGTTCTCTGACATACTGTGATTGCTGCCCTTGCAGAGTGTTTGGGTTCATTGCCAGGAAGCAAGGCAGTGCCACAGACAACGTATGCCACCTCTTTGCGGAACATGATCCAGAGCAACCTGCCAGTGCCATTGTAAACTTTGTATCAAAGGTCATGATTGGATCCCAGAAGAAGATCTGATGCCTTTCCATCCTTGATTCAGAGCTCTTTGCTGACTTCACCGAAGGAAATCACTGTGAGAGGGAGAAAGGCTATTCAGCAACAATATCTGAGTATTGTCATTCCCAGTAAGGAAAGCGGAGGATGATCTGTGTATTGTGTTTGCAAGAGCTCAGGCTTTTATTTCAAGATGCCTCACAAAACATTATTTCTTTGTTTTTATATCAGAGGACAAAACAAAAGAAGCTGCATGCCACCCAAAGCAATGTAGCCCTTACCTGAATGAAGCATAAATGAAGAACTTTTATACTGATGGGTTTCTAATATATCTTCCTATGCTGTTTCTCATAATTTATTGTAGCAGAAATACTTACTAGATTGCGCTACTTTTTTTTTCAGAAAGTGTTTTGTAAAACCTCCACAAAGGCACTTGCCATGGTTGCATCAATGGTAGTTATAGGCCTTGCAAATGTGCTTTTAGGAGAGTGATCATGTGAGGAAAACTATTTGCTCTTCCCTATGTCTTTGTGATCAGTGATGAGAACTGAATGGAGAAAGTGGAAGATGTATGTGAAGAGAAGGTTTGTGCAAGCTGTTTTCTGGTAAGAAAGGAGTGGCAGTGTGGAATATTCAGGAAGATTGCTCTGCATTTAGTGTTAAGAAGACTGAGCTGTTTTAGTTTGAAAATTTTTCAGTAGAGCAGAAGAGGAAGAACAAAAAAATAAGTGTGAAAATGTGTTCTATAATTAGGGCTTTTTTGTATATTTTTTTTAATACAGAGAACTAAACAGGGAAGATTAAGCATTTTAGTAATTACAGGATAAAAATGAGGGAAAAGCAAGGAGGAAGATTGTATAATTTATGCATTTTTACCCATGACAAATTATTTATAGCAGATCTCAGATCTTGGTATGTTATAGAGATAATTCTTAAACTAGATCATTATTGAGCTTTACCTCTAGCACTATTTTGTGTAAGTAAATGTGTATGTAGTCTGTGCCTGGCTAGAGACAATAGTCTGGTATTTTGTCTTTTCTCTTACAGACACTTCCCATTTCCTGCTTCTGCAATACTGTTTCATTCCCCTACATAATACAAAATTATGTTTATGGATTCTTTTACTCCATTATTTTGCTAGAGTTTTGAGGATTTGTTTTACTTTTTTTTTTTTTTTAATCTGTAGGAACTATATTTGATTTGTTATTCCTTAAGTTAGGGAGTATGAAAGTGAATGGAATTTATTTTGTTACTTTGTTCCATTTCTTGAGAGCTTTTATGTCATGATTTCTGCATCCATCACACTTGTACATGTCTCTGTCTTTCTTAACACATTGATACTTGAAATGCATGAGAAAGGGCTATTTAGCTTTGTAAAAAATTGATGCAGTGGGTTACAGTGGAAGCCTGTACAAGGATAATAAGCCACTGAGATCTCCTGTGTAGTTCCCATTCACTCAAAAAGTGCCCTGCCAGACCCCTGTATGAGAACTGATGGTTATAATGTGACTTTAGTGTGGCAAGTGCTGAAAAATTCAGTGCTTCTTTCTTTCATATGTGGCCATCAACATCATATTAATAACCTGAGGAATAAAATAACATTCTGTATTTTGCATGTTGATATGCAAGCCACTTTATCCACTTGTAGATTTTAATCCCTTTATTCACCAAATAGATCTACATTTTTCCTGTATAAAATACGGGGTATTTTTAACAGCTCTTTTTGTATTTCCTGAAGTATTAGGACTAGGTTAAACCTTATACAGTGACCATAGCTAAAGTGTTACCAAATTATTTGTGTAGCTACCAATTTTCTGTAAATAACCTTATGCTTTTTAAAAGGAAGGTAGTGAGGAAGAGAGAGAGAAGAAATATTTGAAGTTTGATGTATTTGGACCAGAAAGTGGTTTATTAGTAGCAGTGGGCATTGGATATCTGTAGAAGGGTGAAGCAATCCAAAGTGTGGAATTCAATAGCTACCATTGAAGCAACAAAGGCAAGTACCTCTGATTAGTAACATATAATTCTGTTATTTTGGCACAGAAGTATACTACTTAAACAGTGTTTATGTACCATCCAAAAAAAGAATGCAGTTCTTACTTCTAGGAGCTAGCTTTGCTCCTTTTATAAAATGTGAGAACAAGTTTTCTTTTAAGATTCTTTTGGTGTACAAAGATTCCAGTTGCCTAATTTCATCACCCTGTTGGAGCCCAGAGAATTCCTTCAGCTGACATCTCAAGTAGATTTAAGTCTCCATTAGGTTTTAATCTGATGTGTTGTAAGCATTGAAATGAGGAGGATTTTTTTACTATATTTTTTCACTTCTGTAGATAATAAATTTTAGTGTGTCTTCTTAGACACTAAGTGTTGGCCTTTGGGCTGAAAATAAAATGTCTTTTTTTTCCCATATATTGTCATTTCCGTTCAGGACCTTATTTTTTATTCCTTGTGCTTTCTCAAGGTCTGCTGAATTCAAAAGCATGAGGGATTGCATGCTGACACTCCTGGTGGTATTTTCTGGGAGTTTAGCTCTACTTGCTAAGTGGGAAAAAAGAAGTTACCCTGTTTCTAAGGGAGATTTTCAATTTTGCATTCCTTTGGATGGTATATTGCCATGTTTATTTGCTTTTTAATGAATTTAAAAATGTACAAAGCAAGATAGTTCAGTATGTACCATTATGTAGTATGTGTAGAAAAATATTCATGGAACTTATGTGTTCATGGCAAATAAAAGATTAATCTTTATATAGCACTTTCTTTCAAGATTTTTGGTAGATGTGTATATGCAATTTCATAACTAATGGCAGCAAGTTGACACATGTATTTAGCCAGACTCCTGTTAATGTGGTTAGTAAATATACTACTATAATCATACAGTGTTAAACTACAAAAATGCTGAAAGCCACATTTTTAATTAAACGGTTTCACTGTATCCAACAGTATCATGAAATATTTAATGTTTCTTTCTTGGTTTTTTCCTACTAGTGAAAATTTTCACTTTTTTCTTGAAACTGTAAAGAAGCATCTAAAGGTTTTCAGTATATAAATAAATGTTCTATAAATTCTTTTTGTAGTCATTTTCTATGCTCTTCAGGTACCACCTCTTTCAGATTATAATAAAATTACAAATGTGAAATTCCACCACACAGTGTCACAGGGCAGTCTGTTCTGAATGAAAGTTACCTTCTGAGATTCAAAATCAGCTAAAAAGCAAAACCTTCTTTGTGAATTAAGAATAATTTGGGTCCTAGGGTTTAGTGGTAAGAAATGTTTGAGATTTCTTTCAAGGACTTCACATGAGCCTGTGTTAGTGGTTGAAGTCAGTTAAAGCATATAATTTTTCCTAGTTAATTTGTGGTAATAATGGTATAAAAGTATCTATTGCCTGCATTACATATTTTAGTGTAAGAAGGAAGAGTATGATCTCATTCCCTGAGATACTGTAACCATTTAACTGTGCCTCCACAGTGCTTACACTGGAAAATATTCCAGAGGGGGGTGAAAAATTTTACCTCTGGCTGAAACAGGTACAAAATCAGTGCATCAGACACACAGTGAAGGTTGTGTTATATACATGCTTTATCAGGATTATTTCTGAGTCTGATAAACTCTGGTATGTCATGCTTACGTCTTTTCTGTGAGGAATACACTGGCCGGAATCTTTCATTCAGTGTGCTTGACTGTCTCACTACAGGCCATTGTGAGGTTTATGCATGGTTGTAAAGTGACTGTTATTCATGGAAAGTGTTGGTCTTTTATTAGAATGAATTATAATGTGGAACAGATGACAGGGATGTATTGGTAAAATGGATCTTCTGTGTCAAGAGTCCAGTCTCTCCTGTAAAAGTCTTGTTCTTGAATGTGGCTGCCATTGTGTATGTGTGCTGCTGTTGGGTGCATTTTAAGGCTGCTCTGGAGTCTCTTTGCCCCAGTGGAAGAAAATCTGCTTGCAGGATTCATCCTAGATATATTTACAACTAGTTTGTATGCAGTTGTTCTTATGCCAGTGTTCTCCTTAGTATGAATAACTTCTCTCTGTTGCGATATTTATAGCAGGAGATCTGCTCCCCCTGGTGACCCTCAGTCTTCTTTTGGCAAGGCTAAACAAGTCAGCACTTGGCCTTTATGCGTTTTTGTGTTTGAAATGCTGTTTTTGTCAGTTATGTAATTTCTTTGGGAGTGACCTTTAAGTATACAACCAGACTCTTTATAAAAAGGGGCAGAAGCTGCTGCCTTGTAATTTTTTAAATGTTTGTGTTAGAAAACTCTTAGAACAAGAAAACTTGACCCACCAGATAGGTGGAGTAAATCCCTTATCTGCTTCTGCTCTTGATACCTAGAATTACGGTTACAGTAGTGTAAACTGTATCAGGCAGGACAAAGGAAATTACAAGGGCAAATAGCTAAAGAAGTTCTTAAAAGCCGAAGTCAGAAACAGGAAGCTTGCAGGAGACTTAGCACATCTGGCAAATTACCAAAAGGGCAAAGGGGAGCTTTTTAGAGAATTAAAGGATCTTGCTGAATAACTGAGAAGGGATTTGCATTCATGTCACTACAAGGGATATCAAACTGGAACTATTCCCTTCCTTTGAAGACATTTATTGTCTCACAATGTACAAATATTTGGACCAGTTTTAATGTTTTATTATTTGCAATAAATAATAGGGTGGTTGAGAGTGGAAAGGACCTAAGGAGATCATCTAGTCCAACTCCATTGTTTAAAGAGCCATTTGCCCAAACATCTTGAATTCACCAGGGGTAGAATCTCCAGTCTCCCTGGTCAATCAGTGGTAGTTCTTAGTCACCCTCACAGTGTTTCTTGATATTTAGAGGTAACCTCCTGAGTTTCAGTCTGTGCAAATCACCTCTTGCCCTGTTATGGGGAACCTCTGTAAAGAGCCTGGCGCTCTCCCTGTATTTATACACATTGATGAGCTCCCCCTGAGCTGCCTTTGCCCGGCTGCACAGCTTCCACAGGCTCAGTTTTATGTCATTGACAAACTCACTGAGGATACACTCTGCCTGATCATCCATCCAGATCATTGATTAACATGTTATAAAGGACTGGACCCAGTATGAAGCCCTGGGGTAAACCACTAGTTACTGGCCTCCAACTAGACCTTGTGCTTTCACAGCACTGTCAGTGCTCAGCTATGCAGGCAGTTTTCAATCCACTTTACTGTCTGCCCATCTAGCTACACTGACAGCTTGTCTTTGAGGATGTTATCCAAGACAGTGTCAAAGGCCATACTGAAGTCCAGGAAGGCAATATCTGCTGGTTTCCCTTGAGCCAAGCCAGTCATTTCACCACAGAAGGTTGATCAGCTATGACTTCCTCTTAATGAAGTTATGCTGACTCCATGGAGGTGGTCAGAGGACTGGAGCACCTCTTCTGTGAAGAAAGGCTGAGTGAGTTTGGATGCTTTAGCCTAATAAAAATGAAGGCTCCAGGGAGACCACAGCCTTCCAGTACTTAAAAAAGTCCTACAGAAGATGAGGAGGGACTCTTTATGAGGCAGTGTAGTGATGAGATGATGGGTAGCAGAGTAATGGTTTTAAACTGAAAGAGGGTAAGTTTAGAAAAGGAAATTCTTTGAGTCAAAGGGTGGTGAGGCATTGGAACAGGTAGCCCAGAGAAGCTGTGGATGCCCCATCCCTATCTACAACCATTTATATCCAGTCTAATTAAATCTGAGTTTTGGATTTTTTTTTGTTGCCACCTGTGTCATAATTTGTTTGTAAAGCAGATGGCAGCTATGGAAGAAAACACGGAATAACAAATTTGGATGAAATGCTCTATGGATGGGGGATCAAGATGTGGGATGGAATTGGCCCAGGAGACCTGCATGCTTGTGTTTAATGCAGTAGAATAATCCAGCTTTAAAAATAAACAGAACTATGTTGATTGAAGTACTAGTTTCAAGCCTTTCTGTTTGCAAGCTAATGTGAAACTCACACTGAAGCGCGTGGTAATTGTTTATACCTAATATATGCGAGTGATGAGAGGAGGCCCTCAGATTTCAGCAGGAAGTTTCACAGCACACAAATTTCTCCCTACATATGAAAATAGTTAAAATTCATTCTTATAACTTAGTTCTACAGCAAACTTGGAGTCATATTTTCATCTATAAGCATGTTTTGCTCCAACTGACAAAAACACAGCAATCCCTGAAAGTAACTACTAGATTAAATAATTTTCCTTGTTGGAGCACTCAACTTTTGACCACTTCAGTCTCTTTCCATAACAAGTACCAGGTACCAGGTATTTGAAATGGCATGTAGAAGTTTGTTATGGATTTTTATGAGGAAATGTGGCTTAGCACGTCAGTATGTTTTGTCACAAGTCAGGGAAAAAAATCCCTAAAGGTGGTATTGATTACATAGTGGCATAACTACAGTATATGGTATATACATGTGCTGAAATCTGTATGTGCATTTGTTCTTGTCAAATATATATTTGATTTCACACCAGTTGGAGAACATCCACATTTTATATTTTTTCTGTATTACTTCTTACATGGGATCCATCCATACCTGTTTCTCAGCAAAAATGGAATAAACATGGTGTCCTAAGGTGACTATGATGCTTGTATCCCCAGTTGTCTGTTCTCTTTATGCTGGATATTAAGTTGTGCACCTTTAGGACTGGTTCCGAGAGCAAAAAGCAGGGAATAGCAATGCGCAGTTTGTTTTCAGAAGCTGCACCTTCTCCCCTGCACTCTCTCTCCTGGACTGTGTTGTCTGCAGAGGGGACAGTGGGATAGAGCTCTCCTTTGCTTTTAGTTAGTTTATAGCTAGCTGAGGCAGAGAAGTTCCCCGCACTGTGGCTTTTCTTTTTCTTGGAAATGATTGGCCCTGCTCTGTACTGAAAACCCAGAGAAAACACCAGGAGCTCACACCTGTGGCCTACCAGAGCCTAGGACATGGCATTTTCCAGTGCAGGAAAGACTGATAAGAGGCTGAGTGAGCCAAGCTACACCCAATGACAAGGACTTTCTGAATTTGCCGTCTCTTCAGAACCGTGAGAGGCTTTATTGTTTAGTATTAGTCATTTTTTATGTTTGTGGATGCTTTGCTTGCTAAATAAACCATTTTTTTCACTTTTCTCCAAGGAAATCTTTTCCTGAACCAGTATGGGGAGGGGCCGTTTGAATCTGCTGTCTAGAGGGACCCCTTCAGGAGTTTCCTCCCAGATTTGCCCTAAACCAGGACAGATGCTTTTTTGGCACTCAACATGGGGCTCAAGAAAAAAAGTGGAAAAAACCTGTACTGATTGCATTTTCGTTTCACTTATGCAGTATCGGGATAAAGTAGTCAGTAGCCATGTTGCTTGAATTCATAATGTCTCTCTGGGTGGAGGCCTTCATGTATCTCTGGTCCCTAGGCTGTTTTTAGATTTTAATACCTTTCTAGTCCCTAGGTTTATTTTCTTATCTGGAGATAGCTTCAGTATTGTCCCTAACATGTAGCTTTTACAGAAGAGGGGCACAGATTAGAATTGCTATTGTGCTGGGTGTGGTGATAATGACTTATAGGGAGTTTACAAAGGTACTAGAGTTTGTTCAATATATGTATACTTAAGGTTTCTTCATCCTACCCTGCGTCCTAGTTCCAGTAGCATGTTTTGGGGGTTTGTTAGTAATTGCACTCAGTTTGTTAGAGGAGGAACAGATGAAGCTTTTCAGCCTTTCCTTTCCTCCTTCTCCTTTGAATCTGTTAATTCACTTTTTATAAATGTTCGGTTCCCCCTGAATGTTAAAGAGATCACTTCCCTGGTATTTTATCTGGTAAACTTCCTCTATATAGTCTACAGTGTGTCTACAGTAAGGGCTGGTATGTCCAAAAGAGCTGATGAGACCCCTGACCCAGGAGTATACCCAGCCATGGAAAATCCTGAGTAGTGTGGAGGATGGGAGGATATGGGCCAAACCCTGAAAAACTTTGCTGACCCTCTAGCCTGAGACTTTCCATGTAAACAAATACAGAACCCAGCTGAAGTGGGGCAATACCTGAGAGAAAAGTGCCATGATGATTCCAGTGAGAAAAAGCTCATTACAATAAGCTGGGCCCTGACATATGCTTATTGTACACTTCTAAATACTGTAGGGCAGCAGATAGAGGCAGGGGGCAAGAAAACAAATCAATGTCCTAGGGTGACTTTATGATGTTTGCATCCCAGTCACTCAGGCTGCAGCCAACACCCCAATCACTCAGGTTGTAGCTAAACCAGACACTGAGCCTTAGCCACTGGCAGTCACTACTGCAGGGAAGAAGCACAAAACCAAAACCAGTTGGCCTGTGGACAATGATAATCTGGGAAAAAACCCTCAAAGCCAACTCCAGCAGCTGACTCAAAATCAGAAGTCACTATTGAGTCCTTTTCCCTGAAAGACCTTTGTGGCCTAAGAAAGGATTACACTTGACAACCTAATGGGTCTATAATTAGTTGGTTACTCTGTCTTTAGGATGCTGCAGGTGAGGCTGCAGTTCTGGACAGCACTGAAGCAAGGTATTTGGGATCCCTGTCACATGATCCAGTTACCAACCAAGGAATGATGAGGGGGCTAACCCTCACAGTCTCTGGTCTTGGGAAGTCACAGGTCTTGAGAAGAGTGGCACAAAGATATCTGTGTGCAGATGATCTCTATATGCAGCAAACCCAGTGGAGAACCATAGAACAAATAATTCAATGCTTGAGAGAAATGGTGGTGACAAAGATTCTCTTCTCGGATGACCTAACAACCAAAAATCCAGACTTGGTACCGTGTATACAGTGTATATCCGTGATGTGGCGAAAGTACAACTTAGGCCACAGGAATACACTTCTGCTTTAGCAACAATGAAGCGGGATGACAGAGAGGAGACTGTGCTTGATATGGCAAAGAAGCTCTGAGCATATGCAGATACCATGCATGGCCCAAAAATTCCAGCTGTGGAAATATGTCTGCTGAAATTAGAAAATAGAAGAAAATCGCAAGAAACTCAGGAGATTAGAGAGGGCTTTCTCCAAATCTTGGCAATACAGATCAAAAGTTCTGGTACCAAACAGAGACGTTCCCCAGACAGGGAGAGAAAGTACACCCCACAAGGTAAGCTGTGGTTCTTCCTGCATGATTGTGACGAAAACATGAAGAAATGGGATAGAAAAACCATTGCTGCTCTGGCACGGTGCTTGAATTGAAGGAAGGCAAAACTCAGAGGAAGTTTCACCAAAAAGAAAGCAACTCCAATTGCCTGTAGCCGAACTGCCAAGTATGATGATATGTCAGATCCCCTTGAAGAAACCTCCAAGACATACACCAGGAATAAAAAGATAATCAGGCTTAGAGGAGCCCTGCCTCTAGCCAAGTAGATGCTAAAGAAAACCATGTCTTTTAGATTGTGTCAATTTGTTGGCCTGACACATCAGAACCACAAAAATATGAGGCCTTGGTTGACACTGGTGCGCAGTGCCAATTAATCCCATCAAGACATGTGGGGGCAGAATCTGTTTCTCTTGCTGGCATAACGGGGGAATCATAAAATTTGACTTCAGTAAAAGCTAATGTGAACCTAACTGGAAATGAAGGAAAGAAACACTGTAGTGTGACTGGCCCAGAAGCCCCATGCATTTTGGGCATAGACTTCCTCCAAAGTGAATATTTCAAAGACCCAAAGGGACTCAGGTGGGCATTTGGGATAGCAGCTGTAGAGAAAGAGGGCGTTAAGCAGTTGAGCACCTTGCCCGGACTATCAGAGAGCCCATCTGCAGTAGGACTCCTGAAGGGGGAAGAACAATGAGTACCAATTGCCACTTAACAGTGCACCGTCAGCAGTATAGAACAACTCCAAATACTGTGATTCCCATCCACAAGAGGATCTGTGAGCTAGAAAGCCAAAGAGTAGTCAAAACCCACTCACCCTTCAAAAGCCCCATTTGGCCTGTGTGCAAATCTGACAGAGAATGGAGATGGATTGTGGACTGTTGTGCTTTGAATGAAGTGACTCCACCGCTGAGCACTGCTGTGCCAGACATGTTGGAGCTCCAGTATGAGCTGGAGTCCAAGGCAGCAAATTAATATACCACTATTGACATTGCCAGTTCATTTTTCTCCATCCCTTTGGCAGCAAAAAGCAAGCCTCAGTTTGCCTACATGTGGAGGGGAGTGCAGTACACCTGGAACTGATTGCCCCAGAAGTGGAAACACAATCCTACCATCTGCCATGGTCTGATCCAAACTGGACTAAAAAAAAAGTGAAACTCCAAAACATCTGCTGGACATTGATGACATCATTGTGTGGGGGAACATGGCAGCAAAAGTGTTTGAAAAAGCAGAAAATGTCATTCAAATTCTCCTGAAAGTCGATTTCACCATCAAGAAGAACGAAGTTAAGGGACCTGCTTGAAAGATCGAATTTCTGGGAGTGAAGTGGCAAGATGGATGGCATCAGATTCCTACCACTATCATCAATAAAATCACAGCAATGTCTCCACCAGCCAACAGAAGTTCTTCAGGTTTAGAAACATGCTTATTTTTAAAACTTATAGCTCAGCTTCTCATGTAATTAGCCATCTCTGAGACCTTTATGAGAATACAATGCAAAGTGCAGTGAAAAAAACTCAATAGAAATGCTGATTTTTTTTTGCCTTTTTGTCTTCTAATCTGACCTCTTGCCAGCTGATGGAATGATATGGACACAAAGCTGTACTGATGCAGCTTACAGTAGCACAGCCCTATGGAGGTTTCCTGGGCAGCTCTTTGGGAGCTGTTAATTTGTTTTTCTACTTTTTGGTTTGTACCTGTTTGTGATGAACACCAGAGCAGCACAATGGGCAGCAGCAGGTGCAGGAGAAGGGACACACATGGAGAAGGCAGAGCTTGTCTGAATGGAGGTTGTTCTCCCCCAGCTGACCTTGGACATGCTTATTGACATTGGAATGCAAGCAGTGAAAACCCCACAAAGCCACTCTCTCACTCTCCTGCAATAGGATGGGGGAGAGATTTGGAAGAGTGGAAGTGGGAAAACTCATGGGTTGAGTTGATAAAGACAGGTTAGTAGGTAAAGCAATAGCTGCATGAACAAGCAAAGCTAAGCAAGGAATTCATTCAGTATTTCACATGGTAAGACTGTTCTTCAGACAAGTTGTGCAGCTGTGGGATAAGTGGGTTTGTGGTGTGCTGGGTGAAGATCTGGCTGAAGGGCAGAGCTCAAGGGCTGCAGTGAGCAGGGCCACATCTGGCTGGTGACTGGTGACCAGAGGTGCTCCTCAGGGCTCCATTTTAGGGCCAGTTCTGTTCAATCTATCTCTCAGTGATCTGGATGCAGGCTTGAATGCACCATTAGCAAGTCTGGTGATGATTCCAAACTGAGAAGTGCTGCTGGCCTCTCCTGAGGGACAAGAGGCCTTGCAGAGGAATCTGGGTAGCTTGGAGCATTGGACAGTAAATAAAGGGATTAAATTAAACAAGTCCAAATGCACCTAGGATGGAGTAGCACTTGACACAAGTCTAAACTGGGTGAGGAGTGGCTGGAGAGCTGCCTTGCAGGAAGGGGGCTAGGATTGCTGATTCACAGCAGGCTCTGTGAGCCTGGGCAGCCCGGAGTGCAAACCATGTCCTGGTATGCATCAAACACAGTCAGTCTGAAGAGATGATCATCCTGCTGTATTCACTGTTGGCACCGCCTCACAATTGGTTATTGTGTGAGATCCACCATTAAAAAGGATGTGAAAGTTCTTGAGTGTGTCTAGAGGATGGCAACAAAGCTGGGGAAGGGTCTGGCAGGTAATTTCTCTGGGGAGCAGCTAAGGACACTGGGCTTATGTAGTTTGGAGAGTAGGAAGCTCAGGGGTGACTACACTGCTCGCTGCAACTTCCTGAGGAGGGGTAGTGGAGACACAGGTGCTGATCTCTTCTCCCTAGTACATATGCCAGCACTGGAAATGGCTGAAAGTTGTGTCAGTCAGTAAAGTTTGGACTTGACATAAGGAAATGTTTCTTTACCAAGATCAAACCCTGTGGAACAGTCTTTCTGGAGAGCTGGTCATGCCTGACCTTGCCTTTCAGCATTTAAGTCATGTGGACACTGCCCTTGATAATATGCTTTAACCTTTGGTCAGCCCTGAAATGGTCAGGCAGCTGGACTGGATGATCAATGTGGGTCCCTTCCAACCATAGTCTATTCTATTCCCCCCAACCCCCACCCCCCCCCCCCATCCTAAGAAGCTTGCATTAGCTTGTTATAGCACTCAGGAGGCTGTGTGAACTGGGAAAAATATTACTCCTGAATGACACGCAGCTTAGAAAAACAGAAAATTAAGAAGTAGTTCACAAAACTGTACGGTTCCTGTTTGTGTCCAGAGATTGCTTGTTGCATAATGTGAACCCCGATCCTGCAGTCAGGGCCTGTAGGATTGGTATGGTAGGTGAGATGGCTCTGCTTTAAGCATTGTTAGGATGGCATAGACACACAGTTAATTTTTTCCTATATTTTTTCCTTACTCATGTCTAAAAAGGGAACAAACCAGAACAACCAGGGATGTGGTAGAGAGTTTTAAGATGCATTGGACAGCATTCTAGATAATCTCATCATAGCTCTTTCCCATGAAAAAGGTTAGGCCAGATGACCTTCCAACCTGGTCTGTTCTAAGATTCCATGTTTTAAAACTCTAAAGCCCACTTGCATCTTCCTTGCAGGGTTAAATTTGCCTAAGCAAAGGTGTGAGCTTAAATACTTTAGTATGTTTGTAATAATCTCTGTGATGCTTTTATTGTGAAGCAAGAAAGCTGACATATATATATATGTTTATAAATCAGGAAATAGAATGTTTTTACTTGCTACTACCAAACCTGCTTATGTCTACTTGCCTGATTGCCAGCTATTTGAAGCCATGCTTCAATGACAAAGTCAATTAAGTCAATGATGACTTCAAGATGAAGTCATCTTTGGTGCCAGCCTCAGTATCTCTTCTTGCCAGTTTAATGTTCCCTGCATGAGGCATGCACATAACTCTAAAAGGAGCATTTGTGCAGTAAGATATGACTGTTGGCTTAACTAATGACTTGCTTGAATATATGAGGGAAAGTTGTCTGAACACCTTTAATATGTATTCATATACATAAGTATCTGTCTTATTTATATGTACATGTATATATATATATATAAAATATAAATTTCACTCTTTCAAAGATAATTAATTTTAATATATAATTTCTCTGCCATATCATCAATCTTATATGCATATATTAATGTGTAATTTATATACATATGTCTGTATGTTTACCTGCTCAGTTTACCAGACTGTGCATACCTATTTCTGCTCTGGACATAGATTCCAATATCTCATGAAAAACTACGCTTAAAACTGAAAGACCTCTTTTCTGTAATTAGCAGCTGATTGTACTTTAGATTTTCCATCAGTGGCATGCTCATCAGTACGTAACAATGTGACACTGACAACACAGTTATTGTGTGGCAGCTGTAAGTTGTTCAAAGGAATGGAGAATTTTTTTTTCCAGCTTGGACAGCTTGGTGGTAGAAAAAGGGTGAGAACTGAGAGGGGCTACTGTTTCAGGGACATGTGATGCAGAGAGAAAATTTTTTTATTTTAAAGAAGAGGTCTTAGATGATTAACTTGTTCTCCTGCATTCTCACAGACAAGAACAACACATCCATATCTGATAGTCCAGCTCAGTTTATGAAGTTTTACATACTTTCTTCTTCCTTTTCTTAGAATTTGTCATAAGTGGGATATCTGAGAAGGGTATCTGCTCTTACAGAAATGATACTAACTCACAGGAACTCTGAGTTTCAGAAGTAGTGCATTTTAAAGCGAGCAAAATGTGGATTTAAGATTTAAGTGCTGGATGCTGGTCAGTTCAGCGGGGAATCTGGATAAAGTGTAGAATGGTCAGGTGGTTCAGGAGAATGGAAAGACAATGGGTGCTCTTACCTCCCACTGGTTTTTTACTGATTGATATGATGAGTTCTAAACATGGATAAAATCTTGGTAGCATTTAATTAGAACTGTGAGGAGAATGGAAATCATTTTGCCTAACTTTTTTATAGAATTTGATTTTTCTTATGTAACCAAAATACTAACCAAAGATTTCCAGAATCAAAACTATCATGAATGTGTTTATTGTGTTATATTTTTATATATTCATATATGTGCACTGTATTACGTTTTTTTATGGGCTGAAATGGAGGGAAGTGAAAGTCTAGAAAATTTAAGGAGTCTGACCGTGCAAGGTGATGACAGAAGCAAAAGCAAAGTTAACTTCAGAACTCCTGACAGTCCCAATTTCCATCATATTACTGCTGTGCTCAGGTTTATTTTGACTCATTTTCTTGGGAGCCTTTGCCTTTATTATTGTTTAGAGAACAGAGTTGGGAGAGAGTGATTGAGATGGCAACTGAGCTCTTTCTTAGGACTTTTATTTTTTTTTTAATTTAATTTATTATCTGTGCTTGGTAGTACTTGGAATTGTGCTTAGGAGTTTTAAAGACAATGTTTTTTGCTTAAAGGCCTTTGGAATTAAGCAGCCATGAAGAAGTTCTCCACAGTGGAGTCAGGTTGGTTAACTGGTATTCCCTTACCTCCCAGCACTGCCAACCCTTCCATCTCTTTTTTTCAGAAGTGGTAGTTGAATGTTTCCCAAAATGCCCAGATTCCGCTGATGTTTTTGCTGAGAGCTGAAAATTTCTGCCCAGCAGGTGGCGCATTTGTACAGTGCCTGAGACCTGCTCGAGCATGTAAAACTAATTCTCTGATCTTGAACTTTACTTCATGCTATTAAGATTGAATCACAGAGTGATCGCACAGTGATGTGTACACTTTTTTGCTCCACAGAAAAGAAGAGGCATGTTGGTATCCCTCAGTGTCCTTGGAGGAGATGGTTCTTTTGAACAGAGTTGTTCAAAGTTGTCTTTTTTTTCTAAAGTTGAAGCAATTCTGTTTAAACTGAATGATGCCACTTTGTTTCTAAAATGCAGCAAATGATAGAGGTGATTTTGGTGAATGTGGGCAATGAAGAGTATCTGAATGGGGTGTAGAAACCTACCAGGGAGAACACTGATCTCTTGGTGCCCCTCTCCTGGGAATTGCACCTCCACATCCCCACCATGGCCCCTCTGATAGCTCACTATACCTCTTTCCTGGTGCTAAGCATTAAACTTAGAAATTTCCAGAAGGAAATATGAAGAACTGAGAGTGACACAGCATATCATCCTTACTTGCTGTATCACTAACCTGTATCCTGGACTCCATCAGCGTACTCTGAGACACACATTTCTTTCCTTTAAGGCATTAGTATAGCTCATTTCTGAATGAATTTTATATTTATCTAAAAATAACACAATGTAAGTGAATTTCTAGCAAAATTTGTGCATAATGTCATTCTAAAATGCTTGTATTCTACTGTGCAATTAGAAACCAATTAGGAACTTGCATATTCCATGCGTAGTCAGCATTGAAAAAGCATGATGTGGTGCATGTAGTGTCCTACGTGTCCTAAGGCTTACATGAAATCAACTCAAACCTGCTGCTAATGGGTGTTCCCTAGACAAGCTTTTTTGCTTTGTCTGGTAAAGATTTTGTGGCATAGTTTGTTGTGTTATTTTTTAGGTTTTGTGGGTTGATGGATTTGGGTGGGTTTAAGTTGTTTGTTTGTTTGTTTGTTTGTTTGTGTGGGTTGTTTGGGTTTTTTTCCCCCAAGAGAATGTCCAGAAATAATAATGGATTTGGATTATGAAGAGGAATCTTTATAAGTATCTTCTCAATACATTGATGCTGAAATGACAAAACTGCAACACCTACTCCCAATTGTACAAGGGGGTCTTTATAACCACATCTTTGAACTCTCATTTATTAAGAACTGTCTTTTCTTATCCTTGAAACTGTAAAGTTTAAATATCCTTGCATAAGGGCTTGTTTCTTTTATCACTTATCATTTCTAATGACTTTACAGTAATGGTATCTAAATATGACAATTATGGAAATCTGTGGGAAAGTCAAAAGCTTCTTAGGTTGGATTGCTCCCAACTAATGTTTATATTTACCATCTACATGGATCAGAGTAAATATTTTCATTTGATTTTGCAAACGTTTTGGGGTTCTTTATATTAAGTATATTAAGTATGTGACAGAATTACAGATATAAAAAAGTGCTCATGGCTAGCATAGACATTTTTCTTCCTCACATGTGCCCCACAGAGCAAACTTGTGGAAAGTAGAGAAATGTTCTGTGAAGAATCTAACTTCTGCCTTTTGTTGCTTTTCTTGAAAGAAATAGGGAAATAGTGAGCTTTCGCAACAGTGAGCTCACGACTTTGAAATTAGTGTTCACTGACTCCTCTTGTCCATTAAGATAGATTGAGAGTGTAAATGCAGATGCATTAAGTGGAACTTTTCCAGCTTTCTTATATCTAAAAAACTGTACTGCCGCACTGTAGTCTGAGCTACACCCCTACAGTTTCTATGGTTCTCTCATAGAAGATGTTTGTACAATCTTGTGGTTAAATTAAGGAGAAAAACAGTGCAGTTACTACATAACGTTTCTTACTGAGCTGTTCAGAGAGTGCTTGTGCTGATACTGCAAGACCATGATCAAGCCCAGAAGATAAACGGATTTCATAGTCAGAATGATCAGTATGACTGAAAAAAATGACCAAATATCCTGGTTACAGGCAAGTCTTTAATTTTGACTGTACTCATATGCTGGAGACCAGGTCTGTTAGATGTATAGTCATTATTCCACTTCACCCAAACAGCAGTAGTAGAGGAGTTGCAACAGGGGAGAATTTACTCTGCTTGAAAATACAGCTGCACTGTGCACATCAAAAAACTGCCCTTGGTTGCAGCTGTCCAACAGTGCTTCATGAGCTGGCTTCGTTTTTATATATCTACATTGCCATACATACGTTTTAGGTTAAAATAACTCAGCATCTATTAATCTTTGTAATGGATCCTTAGAGATCCACTTCAAGGCTGCCTCATCTTGTTCTCCTGTTAAATCCATGGCAATGTCTTTAGAAGGTATTTTCCTAATCCTCCCCTGGATTTTAAGTTTGTTTTCTTTGTACTGTATTGAGCTCCCAGTTGGAGGAGAATTACTGTTGTTTGCTTGATGAGTTACTCATCTGCCAGGAAACTCCATGAAGTCAGATCACTTTCTCCTGTAGCTGGTCATTCAGCCATGCACAGAAGCTGAGTCATGACATCATCAGCTACAATGAGTTAGAATAGTACTTTGTTTATACAAACTTTTAGAATAGTTTAATAGATAATTTTCAAAACTGGACAGGCCAAATCACCGTTACTAGAAGTTTTTATGCCAAGACAACTTTATTTAAAAAACACATAGAGCCATAGATGGTCATCCATTTCTTTAGTGTCTGACTTGGATTTGTTCCAGAACGGAAATCAGTAGAGCTTAAAACCCAGTTAGCGTAGTCCTCTGGTCTGCAGCTACTCTACTGATTGGTGCAAGTCTGCTGATGCTAGGTGCATCTTCTTGCTTGAAATACTTTTCCCCTGCCATTCAGCCTCACAGGCCAGGAAAGGACATGTACCTACCAATGGACAACTTTGCTAATGTTTATACTTTTGAGGTTTAAATGCACAATTCTAATGTTTGCTCTAGATAGTGAAGTGAAAGGTCATCGTATTCCACATAGGCCCGCCTCTAAATGCCTTACTATTTCTTTCAGAGGAAACACAGGAACAAATGCTGGGATTAAAACGGTAATTTGGCAAACTGCCAGCTTAGAGATTTTTATCCCCTCTCATCTAGCTATGCCTGCAGAAGTACTCTTAATTGAATAGCGTTCTTGTTTCTGCCCCTGTAAACTTGCCCGGTAGTGGTAAAATTAGTGGATGTTTCTTTGGCAAACAGGCTGCACAGCTACTGCTCCTGGGACTGTTGCAGCTTTTCCCATTGAGTTTGGCTGCAGGAGCTTTTCTCAATCTGCTTCCCAGTTAGAACTGTAGTGGAACTATTTCCAGTCACTTCATGAAGCAATGTATCAGACCTTAACAAATAATGAAAAGGCTACAGCAACAGATTTGTTTTTTTCATTTGTATTTGCATGAAAGTTTCAATATAAAAGGTTTCTTACATTGTTCCTGAGATTCACTCTTCTCTCTTTGCATTAAGCAAATTATTTTATGCAGCTTGCTTCTCTATAAGGTAATGGTGTGACACCTATCTATCTTACATGACACTTTTTGGGAGGTGTATATTTACAGTCTCTTTTAAAAATGAAAAATATTTGGACTGAGTTAGACTTAATAGTTCTTTTTCTTGAGAGCTAAGGAAATAAGTCTTTCAAATATATGTCTTTGAAGTTATTAAACAATTGTTTTTCCAGAAATATGGGCATTTCTTTGTGAAGACTTGACATAAAAGTTGAATTACAAGCTGCATCAAGCAGCCTAAACTGGTTCTTATAGGTAATATAGAATGATTTTCTTCCTATTCTGCCTAAAATTTAAAATGTAATAATCTCAGAACAAACTCTTTATTTCAGCTTATAAGAGATATCAACTTGTGATTATAATTTTACTAAGCTCTTTATCTTAAAAGGAAGACAAACATAATGAGAGTGTAAGTCACATGCAAGTTAACTACTTTATTTGTACAAAAATTCTGGAAAGTATTAAGGGTTTAGGTAAATACTCTTTATTTGGTGAAATTAGTTAAAATCCATCAGCAAAGAAAATCACAGAAAATTATCATATTTACTTCTCATATGTGCCTAATGGAAGAATGGTGTCATAGCCATTAGACTGCAGTATTTTGTCCAGTGGTACTTTAAATTCAGTGAAGTTGTTACAGCCTCCAGAGGAAGGTTTCAGCTCTCCAGTTTTGGAGCTGTAAATGTTTTCTGACTGCTCATAGTTGTGGCACACTGTAGGTAGGTTAGTGGAAGGTCAGTGTACAACAGCAATCATAAATGACCATTTGCAAAGTAGTGCACTGGAGGAATTATAGATCCCTTATGGAATTAAAGAGTTGACTATTCCATCCTGAATGCAGAACTGGGCATTTCATTTTCAAAGGGATATAGCAGAAGCTAAGGAATTTCCATTAAAAGGCAGTCAGATGACAACAGACTTTAAAATCTTGCTGTTGCTTTATTTTTTCCAAGGAGATGACTGAGGTGTAAGAGAAGAAAAGCTCTAAAGTATAGGGAAATTGTTGTAATTGATACTTTGTTGTAAATTGATGTAAAATTTGTTGTAAATGGTTGTAAAATGATACTTTGATAATAAGTGGATTTACATTATAAAATATTGCACAAGTGATAATTTATAATTTTTTGCTTTTATGCTTGAATATCCACTTTTATACAAAGGAAAGAACTCCCTCTTAAAGTACAGCATCTAGAGGACTCACAGAAACATTTACTGTGAGAAGATTCTTCAGTTATACAATAGTGAGTAGAATGTAATTGTGGGGGATAGCAGCATTAATCTTTTAGTATAAACTGGGTCAGGGTTGTCAATGGCAATTATTATTGTAAAATGCTTCTTTATTTTAAGTAGGAGTCGGTCTTGTTGTTTACTTGTAAACAGAAGGTACCGTTCTACTGACTTCTCAAAATTAATTCACTTACATCCTTTCTTTTCCCCAGAATAACTGTTTTACTACAAGTGATAGTTTTGTGCAAATGTGCTTTGCATTGGGATAAGAACACTGAATAAGGTATTAATCAAACTTTTAACTGGGTCAGATACTCAGCTGAATATAAACTGGCTGAGGTCCACTGAAGATCCGTCAGTATGCCAATTTGGCTCAGAACATTTGATGAAGCTAAAGAAATGACAAATGCGTTCTTCAAAGAGTGCCCTTCCCCAGGATTGCATATTTGGTGGAATTCATTAGAGATTAGAGCAAATGAACTGATTACCATAATAGCAAAGTACAAACAAGAAAACAAACAATGGCCCCAAATCAAAGCACGTTTTCCCTGTTAATATTCCTTTTCAATGCCAATCTTCTCCCGTGCTCTACTACTCTTGCAGCTGATTAAGTAGGCCATAATAATAAAATTTCATTGCAATATTTTTTTAAAAAGATGACTATTGTTTTTGCAAGAATAATGTGCCCTAGATGCTATACGTATAGTGACAATAGGACTCTGCACCTCCTTCCAAGTTCACTTGAAAGCAACTGTGAGAACATGGACTCTAATGTGTAAGTAGCTCATTAGAAACAAATACAGTTCAGGTAAGGTGGAGACCAGCCCAAGACTGCTGGTCTTATCACAGGAAAGTCAATAAAAGGTATTTTAATTAAAGCTTCTCAACTTTGCCCTTATTTGACAAACTTTTAAACTGTATTCCCCACCACCACCACCTTTCTTTTCCTGTTTGCAAGGTAACCGCTTCAACTTTTTGAAAGTACTACTCTCAGCATTTGTTGCAGTGATTAATTCTTTATCCATCTTCTTATTTGAGCAAAGAAAGAACTGGACAGTATACATCAGCACAGGGATGGCAAGTTGTAATTAAATAAGAACGTGCATGTCATTGTAATAAATTAATAATGATTGCTAGGGAAAAAAATGCCACTTTCATGGTTTCTTCCTCAATGTCCTGGGAAAGATAAGATTTCTTCTTAGCTGTATGTTGAAAAATATTTGGTTTTGGTAGGGCCTGTTTGAATGTTAGTTTTAGAGATATATATTAAAGCAAGACAATAAAGCCAACAAGTTTCTGAAATCTGTGTTCAAACTGCACAGTAAATATCAAGAAGGAGATGAAGTGACTCATGGAGAGTTGACCTGAGAATCAGTCGAGTTTCCAGACCCAAATGACTTTGGTCTCATACAGGTTCTTCTGCTGATACTGAATGTGTCATGCACAAGTCTGGGACATGGATCACTTCCAAAAGGTAATAGTCACCAAGTCCTCAGGGTTGGCTGCAGTCGTGGTGGAACTGATGGATTTACTTTTACATTAAAGGCTGAACAAAACCTCTCTTGTGATAACTGGCATGTGGTTGGGGCTGTGCTTCAGATTTTTACAAGAGCCTTAATTTCTGAAGCTTTGCTTCAATTTAGTGAGCCAGTATATATTTCGTTTTTATGCACCATTTTCTTAATATCTGCTTTTGTCCTCCATGCATGTCTCTAGCTTTCACCACTGTATTTACCACCCATTGCTAATGCATCATGGGAGAGTGCTTAAGGAGAATCAAATCTTAGTGTTACTGCCCTACAATTTCAAAAGAAATAGCAGCTTTCCCATTTGAGAGGCCCATGTAGTCATGGACTTTTAAAAATCAGCCATGTTAGTCTTTTTATGCTTTTACCTTTAAGCACAAATACTAAAGACCCACAAATGTTTCTTACGATAGGTAATCCAGCTCAAACAAAATGACATGAACTTCCTTCTGAGACTTCTCCAAGTTTACATATACCCACATCTGATGTATGCTGAAAGGCTGAACTGATATCAAGAATGAGTCTCCTTCCTATTTGGCCTAATTACTCCATGAGCAGAATGGTATTATTTCTCTTTTGTGATGGAGAATGCTGGCTCCATGGTTAATGAAAATGCTTTCAGCCCAGTCCCACCTTCCTATCTTTTCCTTGCCTCTGGTGACTATGTGTCCTAGGGTGACTTTAAAACTAGATCTGAGAGTGAAGGGAGGGGGAAGCAGTGGCACGCAGTTTGTGTGTACAGCAGCTTTCCCCAGAATTCCTTTTCTCTTGGTGTGTGTTGCCTGCAGCATGGACAGGGAGCAGGGGAGAACTCTCTTTTGCTTTTAGTTGGGATTTTTTTTAGCTAGCTGAGGCAGAAAAGTTCCCCGGACCGTGGCTTTTCTTTTTCTTGGAACTGATCAGCCCTGCTTTGGACTGAAAAACCCCAAAAACCACTGGGAGCTCATGCTTCTGGCTCAATGGGGCCTGGGACACAGCGTTTTCCAGCACAGGAGGGACTGATAAGAGACTGAGCGAGTCGTGCTACATCTCTTCAGAACGAGAGTTTCTATTGTTTAATATTATTAATTATTTTATGCTTGTGAATATTTTGCTTGTTAAATAAACAGTTTTTTCCACTTTTCTCAAAGGAGATTTATGTCTCCTGAACTGTTGGGGGGGAAGGGGCTGCTTGAATTTGCTGTCTAGAGGGACCCCTTCAGAGGTTTCCTCACAAAATTTGCTCTAAACCAGGACAAATACTTTTTTAGCGCTCAGTGTGAGGCAATATCTTGGGGAAAAGTATAGATACATGCATATATACCTATATCTACATCTATCTATCTATCTATATATATATATATATCTACATATATATATCTACATATATATATAGGGCAGCAGAAAGAGCAGCATCTGAGCAGCACAAGCCCAGTGACGCCTTCTCTGGGCCGCAGGCAATTTCCCCTCCGGTGCAGTTCCGGGCACAGCCGGCAGGGGGCGCTGGTGGCTCCTGGCCAGGCAGGGCGGGTGCGATGATTCCCCCGCGCCAGCAGGGGGCGCTGTGGCGCGGGCCCGGCCACCTCTCCCCACACGGGCAATGGCCGCGCTGCCGGCGGGAGAGACAGAGCGGGGCTTCAAACACACAAACTCACGGCGGGCAGCTGGTCCCAGTGCCCCTCTGGATGGTGAAATGGGCCACAGCAGGAACCTCAGAGCAGCACGCTGGAACAGCAGAGGCAGGCACAGCCAGGGTCGCAAAACAGCGTAGCAAAACCCCCAAAGCTGTACCAGGAGCCGCAAGGGGATAGGGATGTGGGGTGTCGGGTTAAATTATAGCAAAAAGCCTGAAGCAGTGGCAGAAAGCAGTGAGGCTGGGCAGTGGTGTCTGGGTTCCCACAGGCAGACAGGAGATGTTCCCTCTGGAGGGGGTCAGGGATTGGGCATCAGGATTGTGGGTTTTCCCCTATGGCATCCGAGTAGATGGTGAGGGTCCTTTCCAGTGTGATTGGAAAGGACCCAGCTCAACAGCCACTCTTACAAGCTAGGGCTCACCCATGGTAAGGAGAAGCTGTGCAGGGCAAAAACTGCAGTGGCATCAAAAGCTCTGGGCAGCAATGGTCTGGCACCAAAACCCCACCTGTCCCCAGTTCGATCCCAAAAGCAAGAGAGTGAGTGAGGGCCGAGCCCAGACCCTCACTCTGCAGCCAAAATCCCATGCTATCTCTGCACTTCCCAAGAGAAAGCTGCCCAGTTAAGAAATGGTAGCATACTGCACCCTTCTCCCTCCTCCTCCTTCCATCCACATCTTTTGTTTTTAAGTGTCATAATTATCATCTCTTAGGCACCACATGGGAGAAAATTCCCAGAAAGAAAAAAAAAGGAAAAATCCTAACCTCCAGCACACAGAGAAGAGCTCTTTCCAGTACATTACAAATAGGTCAGATAATGAAAAGTAGCACTGACTACTTTTCCAGAAGTTAAAAAGTGAACTAAACTGGAGGGAGGGAAAAAAAAAAAAGTGTAATGTTTTAATGAAGGTGTTTTTTTTTTCCCATGGAACATATTTTAGCCAGCTGAACTCCTCCCATTCCACCCCCTCTTTTTTTTTGGCAGTCAGCAATCTGAAGCACTTAGAAGGACAATTTTTTTTTACAAACAATTTCCTAGCAAGTTACCATTATAAAAATATTTTGAAGCCAACAAAGAATATTATAAATTAACCCAAGCAAGCAACCCTCTCCCCACAACCCCATGCTTTTCTTAATACCTGCTTCCATGAATTTGATACCATCAGAATTTGAGATTCAAAGAATGGCTAATCAAAGCAATGGCAGTAGATGAAAGACATGAGGGCTTTTGAGTCCAGGCAAAAGTCCTACAAAGAATTCTCTCATGTGAGCAATTGGCTGTCATGTTATTCCTATGACAACCTTTATGTGGAATTTGATTACAAGGGAAAGGCAATTTTGAAATGGGGAGTTTTCCTTGTATTATCAGAAAACTTTCTCATAGTTTGCTTTTTCTTTTCAAATTAATTCATACAATGTTGGGGCAAGGTCCCAATTTCAGAGAGAGAAATAATATTTTTTATGCCTTGGATTACATTTATCTTCATTTATAGAAATATTCTGAAAGTGCAAAAAAGTAGAAAACTTCAGGTATTTGTCAGTTATAGTCTCTCAATCTTCTATATGGCAATGCATAGTTTTAACTCCCATGTGATTTTGTTCACCCTTCTTGGTGGCAGGTTGCTACACAGCTGTGCTTTAGTTGTGTAAATTCCAGTTCTGAATCACTTGTGGGTTTTTTGCCTTATTTTCTTCAGTAAATACTACTCCATTCTTTTTCTTTTTCCCCTATTCAAACCTAAGGTAGCTGAACAGAACTGAATGCTGCTTCTTTAAATTAGTGTTTGAAAAATGCTCTACCACAGGAATTATCTACAACAGTCTGTGAATAAATGAGCAAGGCAGGAAAAGAATCATGTCAATTTTTTAAAATAAATCTCTAATTGCACAATAAGGAATCGGAGCAAAAGTGTATCTGATGGGTACATGTAACCTTTTGTTTCTTCAGAAATGTGAGGGGAGGGGTTTATTTGCCAAAGCAAATTAGAGTAGATTTAGTTTCACATTTCCACACGGATAGATCCCACTGGAGCAAGTCAGAAACATACTCATTTATGCTTAAGCATTCCTTAATTTGATTTAATCTAAAAGAAACATATTGTCTCTGTTTGTGTGGTCATGGCAGCATGGAAGGAGTGGCGGGGAGAGCTATGGCTGGGATCAAACTCAACTATTATAAATGCTAAGTATGTAAATAGACTATACTTTTGCCTATAAATGGGAAGTTGAAAGGATGCCTATAAAGTTCAGGCTCAAAACAGTGGCTTGGCAGAAAACTAGGTTTAAACTTTTAACTCTACCATAAACTTCCTGAGTGAAACAGTGTTTCCTTTGGGTTTCTTTCCCCTTACCATGTATGTAAGAAATAATCAGATTTTTTTTTTTTAATTTTAAAAGAGTATTATGAAAAGAAGATCACTGCTTTATTCAGAGAACTTTGTTATTAAATACGGTAACCTTAGAGGCCACATATCTTCAAAATGGGTAGTCACAAAGTTCAACCTTTGCAAGATAAAATTGATAGCATATTATTTATCCCTTGAAAAAACATAACTATATCATACAGATGTTACCAGAATATAAGGCATAGCTGGGATGAACAAGGTTCACAAACTAGAAAGAATTGATTCTAGCTGTCTGCATCTTTGGGATCAGATTAATTTTGAATTAATCCATTAATAAGTGACACTGTTGCATGGTATAACACTGCTGATTCATGAGTTAATTGTTTTTCAGACACCATTTTTGTAACACTAAGCAAGTGAGTATCTGTCTTATGTTTTGTCTGTTTGTGTCTTTTTTGTTGTCACTGAACCACCCATATTTTCTTCCCACAGAAATTTGGTTAAATGCCTTAAACTTTTATTAGCAGTACTGGTTGGCATGATGGATGTCACAGAAGGCAAACTGCCTAGAGGTCAGGTTAATTTCAGACATGAAACAAATGTAGGACACTGGCTTTTCAAGGAGTAGTTATGCCAGACACAAACCATAAAATATGACTTAGTAAGTGAATAAACTGGCTGGATCTAATAATGCACAGCTTGAGGTACTGTGATCCATGCTGTGAACATATGTGAACAAACATAGCACCCAGCGGCCATTGCTTCAGAATGGTGTACACCAGGAATACTATTCCTGGAATCAGTGACTTAAGTTCTTAGAAATCTGTGGTTCTGGGCATATTTTTCCCTTGTGCTACACATAATGTGATATCCAACATCTGGCAGTAGACAGGTTGCTACTTGAGTTTTGTGTCCCAAAACACACAGATCTGGGAAAGAAGAGATAATGACTGCTTCAGAAACCTCTGTGGGAAAACACATTTCCAGAAAAACATAAACAAAATGAAAACAAAGTTTACAGACATCTAAGAAACATTTGATACAATAAAAGGAAAAACAAACAAACAAAATCATCAGCAGCTGATAAATGAGTCAGAAGTCAGTGACCTCCTATTGCAAAAATAAGGGTGAGACTAGGCCAACACTGGCTTGTTTTTGATACATGACTCTGAGACTTTGCATTGAAGGGTGAGTAGCTGCACATATATAGGCTAAGGTTCTCTGGGATAGAACCCTTGCAACCTCCTTTATATGGTGGTTAAAACAGCAAGTGCCAACAGGCCCTAGTGAAGTTCTGACCAAATCATTGACAGTGATCAGAAAAACCGTGAAGAAGTTTCTTCAGTTTTTCAAAGGAGGGGGGAAACTTTAGACTATGCAAAGAGTAATTATTTAATTTCTTGTAAGTATTTAGTATTTTTGAGTATACTTAATACAATAAGTATTACTTATTGAGTAGGCATTTAATTTGCTGTACAATTACTTACAGTAAAATAGTAAACCAAAAATCACTAGTAGAAGAGAAAAAAAATATAATTAGAGGACATAATTTCCACTCTTGAAAAGTGAAAATATGCAATTCAGTTAATATAAATTGCTATGTGACTTCTCATCTACCCTGTTACCAGTGAAGAATGACATTTATTTTTAAATAGTGTATGAGGTATCTTGCTGTAAATCTCAAGCAAAGGAATATTTATTGTTTCCTTCCCAAACACTAGGAAGTAAAAGTATATTAGTATTAAGTTTTACTCACCCTTTCCAACTGTTCCACAAGTTACATTTTCATCAGAGTGATATGAGACTCTCTGCTGTCTTGTTCTATGACCTGAAGTAGTGTTGGCATCCCCAAAATGGAGACTTTTATTGCAAAGGCTTCACATCTCCTCTACCAAACACATATAATACAGCTGCTTTTATGCTGAACTCTTGTTTTATCGTTAACCTCATTTTCCCAAATCACATTTCTTTGTTTAAGTCCATCTACCTGTCTGACAAGGCAATTGCAAACCTTCTGAGGCTGGGATTTGTGTGTCTCTACTCGCCTGCATAATGCCTAGGACATTCCATTTGCCACTTTTGACCAGACACTTATGTGCAGCAGCTTCATTTAAGAATATAGTAGTTAATTCTTCCTCCTGTTTGCTACAGAACAAGAGCTATAGGGATGGCTAGCAGCTCACGGTATACTATGCTTCTTTATACAAACTGGGAGGTTTCTGGCTTTTCTTCAGTTAATTTGTGGTGTGTTCGGTAGTTAGTAGTTATAGCCATGCCAATCTGAATTAGTTTTGCAATTTACACAGTGTAAGCTTGCCTCAGAGATAAAATATTAAGAGAAAATCAGTTATTCTTTGATACATGACCTTTTTTCTCTCATCTTAGAGATTTGTAATAACTGTATTGTCAGAAACCTGGAAGACATTAGCATCGCATGAGACATTCTTCTTTTATTCTGACTAAGCATGAATTTAATTGCACCCATGGCTCTACGGAACATGAGTACAGAACAATGGCTTTCCTCTCTAATATCGATTCTCCAGTTAGGGTTATGGTTTGGTAATTGTTGGTGTCAGTCCTCCTCTTAATCTAAAATCTGGTAGAGTGTTTCCCTTTCCTTTTACTTCAGTAGTTTCTTCCTTTATCTATTCTTTGAGTACTGAATTTTCTTTTTAAACACATAATTTAAAAACAAAATAGTTCTTTTAGCAACCCTGGCAAATACCTGTTGATCTATGTGTACAGGTATTGTAGCACTGACTTATTAATAAAGAATTATTTTATTAGATAATCAATCCTTCCAGTAGGTATTTTTTGACATTGCATGGCTACCAAATCCTCATCCAGTTGTTCTTTTTTGTGCATCCTCCTTAACTGGACAGGTGGACAAAATGACAAAAGATATTGTGGGTCAAAGCAAAGGCAAGGAGGTCACATACTACCACAGGCAAAACAGTCTTGCTTTGGGGAAAGTTCATTCATCCTGTTTCTTCCTTTTCCCCTCACCACCCCCTGCTGGGCAGTGCTCTGCCCATTCTCAGCTGTGCTTCCCCTGAAGAGCTCAAGGCTGGAGAGCCAAGAGGCATTTTTTTGGGGCTGCTGGAGCTATCTGGAAAAAGTCATGTTTGGTCTGGGGTAGCCCAGGCTTATCCTCTCCCAGAGAGCACACCTGGGCGCTTGCATGTGGTAAGTACTGCCAGTAGATTTGTGTGTCTGTTTCCTCTTAGAGAGTACAAAGCAGAACTGAGTATATATTTGTAATGTCAATGACAGCTTAGCATGGATATTATCTGACTTGGCTCAAGCAGAGCTAACTCTAAACGCTAAAAAAAAGCCCAACTGCGGCAAATTAACTTATATGTGATGTGAATTAGCATTGGTACTCATGCTGACTTTTCTAAAGTTGCATTGACTCACTGAGACAGTGAGTACAGAACAACTGTATTGTGTCTGATTGTTTTCTTTCCTACTATGAAATCTTGACAGGATGCTGAAATAAGAGACATGCAATATTAGGATAGACAAAGAGGTTAAAGGAAGCTGAGCCTTAGAGCTCCATCTTGACTTGAAGAGGAGCTAGGCATCGAAGGCCAGGTTAAGTAGTTCAAAGTATGTATTCCTTTGTGAAGCCACACACTAATGAAGTACATATTTCTTGCTTTCCACTGAGAAGATTTTCTATGTTATTTTTAATTTCCTTTTACCCATGGGTAAATATCTGTTTTATAATGAACAGACTCATAGCACATGGTTTCAGTAATGCCAAAGAACTAAATAAGTTCCTACTTAAAATAGATAAATATCTACTCTGTTTCCTTGGGGTGTGCTGATTACTCTTGACTGCCAAAAACTATGGGTGTTTGGAGAAAAAAGAATATTTCCTCGTGATTACAACTTTATAGACATAACAATGTCACACATTTAAAACTTGTTCTGCAGCAAGACACTCTTCACTGCAAAATCATAAAAGCCCAACTCTACCTGACAGAAGAAAGCAACAAAGTCATTAACAGGCTTGGAAGGACAGGGAAAATACTGAATTGTAGATTAATGTCATTGTTAGATTTAGTCTGCAATTATTTTAAGTTGTCAGTAATAAGAGCCTTTGTCCATAAGTCTCTGTGCAATGTTGTGCACACTGCACAGTGGAGTTCAAGTGCAATACTAAGCATGGAAATACCAAGGACCAGAGGCAGTTGTGGAATCTGGAGATGCTTCCATCTTTTGCTGGTAATCTGATGAGGAGCAGGCAGTGGGGAGTTGGCAAAGCAAGAAAACTATGGCTGAAAAAACCATTTTGGTCATATCAGAGGAGAGTTGGCATGTAGCACTGAGATAAATCTAGTACATGAGACTCTCATTCAAGCTGTCAGGATCAGTAAGTGTCCTGTCTCTTGCATTTCAAATCTGAGTTGAAACCTGTATTGGAATGTACAGGATAAAGCTAGAAAGCCAAGGTGGAAAAAAGAAAAAATATTTCTAAAACTCTATGGTAATTTTGCTTGTGCTTGCTTCAACAGATGCTATACTACAAAGCAACTACTATTATAGTGGTTGTGATCAGTTAATCTTAGCATATCTTGGAAGCTAAATAATTGCATACTAGATAGAGTGAGGTATTCAGAGAAATAAGCTTTGGATCTCTGTTCTGTGCGTGTTCCCTTGGGTTTTCTTCAAAGAAGTAACACCATTCAGTAGAATTGCAAGTCACGAGGCAGATAGTGGAACATTAATCATACTGAAAGGAGATGGAAAATTCCACCCATCATTTCTATACAGGTCTTGACTGACTTTCTAGCCAATAAAAAAATCTATGTGCCTCCATTGCTTTTCTTCTGCTCTTTTTCACATGTTGGTTACTTATACGCAGCCACTAGTGGACTTCCAACAAAAAATCAATTTTCACATAGTTATTTTATTGATTTTGTTGTCTGGCACAAGATGCTTTTCATATTTAATATGAGACATCACAAGGTTCAGGATTCTGACCTCTGATGTGATTGAAATTCCTGGACTGGACCAAGTTTCTGAGAGATACACAATCGAGAAATATTAGACTAAAATGAATGATTTATCAGAACACTGGACAGAATATTTATGTTTTCCAGTGAGTACATGTTGATATAAAGTTGTTATCATGTGAGTTTTTAGAAGTTACATGACTTGCTCAGGGTTCATTCTGGAGTTGAAAAGAGTCATTACTTTCTGTCCTAATCAATTACCTTAACCAAGACATCAATCCTTGTCTTTAATGTACTACTGAATCAGGAGATATGAATGACCAGTCACTGGACATATTTTGTGATTTACAGACGTATTGAAAAATGCTATTTAAGTTGGAATCTAATTTTTCTGTCTAGTTTGTAACTCTTACCATTTGTGTTACTTCTGACCTCGAACTAGATTTAATTTGATGTATGTTATTCACTTTATATTTAGGCAAATGTAACTGAAATAAATGTAAATGAAAGGAGATTTTTGACTCTGGTGTAAGCTGCTTGCTTGAGGAGGAAGGGAGCATAAGTTGCTCTAGCAGCTGTTTGTATCATGTTCCTCTGAGGCAGTGGAGATGAGCTGAACACAATTCTTGGGCTTTCACATTAAAATTCCTTCATCGGAAGGAAGTGAGGGAGTAAAAATGATTACTCAGTCTTTTGCCATTCTCTTTGAACAGAACTAAACTTTGTCTGCCAGATACAGCTCATCTCTTAAAGTTCATGAAAATACATAGGAGCATTTCTTCTGTTTCCCTTTGGAATGACCTTGCACAAACTGGCAAACAGTTAAAAATATGCTGTGAGAAGACATTCCAAGTATTGTCCTAAAATCTTAACTTCTCTTCTGTATGATGTATTATGGTTCTAAAAGGTACTAATTTTATGCACAGTTATATTTTTCATAAGTATAAAATTTAAAGTAAATGCCAAATGATACCACTCCCTTTCAGTTTAACTTTCAGAGATGAATTTTTGGGGCAATTACCTTGGAGAAATGGGCCTTCACTGCCTGATGTTCAATTGGTGATAGAAGGCTTTTAAAAAATTGTTATTCCTTGAAAAAAGGTACACTATTTTTTCTTGTAAATGAAAAAATATAAAAATAGCTATTTACCTACTTATTTATCATTTCTACTAAAAGAGAAACTGTAATTCAATCACTATGATAACTGTTGTTAAAGTCCAGGAAACTTTTGCATTTATGTAGATGAAGAGAAGGAATATTCTTAGAGAGTAAATATCTCCAGTACTTTGCCTCTGAGGGGAATACAACTGTGGTCTGAACAAATACAGCACGCCCCTATTTGAAGATTTTAATTTAGTCACATAAATTTGATAGTTAAAATGTTCCCTGCAGATTGTAAAGATGAGAAATATAATGAAAATCTGGTGTGGATTGCTGCTAGAAAACTTAATTTGAACTCTTTTAGGAAACCTTCCCTATGAAACACTTTTTTATTATTATTATGAGATACTGGATTAATTTTTTATCAAATCCCACCTCATATGGAAATTCATATAGTTTTTAAAGGATTCAGTGCAGGTTAAAGTGTGGATAGGAGTCTTTTATTTCTGGCAATGTTGTTGATCTTTTTTATAACTTCAGTCATTTGGCTTCTCATTCTTTATTGGCCTTATGTATTCAGAAAATAGATCAACCAAATTGTCTATGACTTTTTACCTTGTTTATCCTAATGGCTTGTGAATAATGGATTGGAGGCTTTGGGTATTCATGTACCTTATAATAGCATT
Organism: Pseudopodoces humilis; assembly: GCF_049639895.1. Classification (NCBI taxonomy): domain Eukaryota; kingdom Metazoa; phylum Chordata; class Aves; order Passeriformes; family Paridae; genus Pseudopodoces; species Pseudopodoces humilis. The sequence continues at coordinate 96,466,620 of NC_142200.1, read as the reverse complement.
TCTACAAGAATAACATTTAGAACTTGTGCTCCAGTTTATAATGAGTTTTTTATTTTAGGGACTTCTGTTGTTGAATATTCTGCAAGCCTGTTTAGGAAAAGAGATGCACAATGGTATCAATGACACTATCAGTTGAGATAAAGATGGGCCTGAGTAAATGCTCCCCAGTCGGCAGTTGATTGTACTCACACAGTCAGACTCTGACATGAGGTTTCAACATGACTGAGCAATTGAAGTGTGTTGAAGACGTAAAGAGCTGCATGCCAAAACTTCCCATGTTTCAAGAAGGCTGTAGCCCTACCCTGTTGGTAACATTTCTGAGAAGAGCAAGACAACAGGTTTATTAAGGCATTCACAGAAGTAGTAAAAAATAGCCTTAATATATGCCCAGACTTTGTGCAAAGAGAAAGGAATTTTAAGACCCTGGTGAATTGGAACTACCTCTAAAAGAATGTAATTACAGCAAGGAAGATTCACATTCAGTACCCGGGAAAACATAAAAATGGAAACGACAGTGAGCAGTAAACGGGACTACCATTTATAACCTAATATAAAATTCCATATTTCTTTTCTCAAAATGTCTGCAAGAAGCTCAGGTTTAGAAATTTACTCTTAATATATGCCTTTCCATTGCTGCTGAGGTGCAATTGCTACGTATTCTTCTCTGTCTTCTAAGTGGGGATTACCAACAGTGTTTATTTCCCTACTGCTTCCTTTCTATTTTTAGTTCTCTATTAATTTCCCTCCTTTCTATTTTTAGGGTTTTTTATTTCCCAAGAAATAAAGGGAAAGGTACCATTAGAATAACACATCTCTACTTTCTCCTGCACTACAACCTCCCCATTCCTCTTGCTCTGTAAGGACATCAGTAATTTTCATAAACTTATGAAAATAATTTCTGAAATGTAGTCAAATCCTATCCTCCACACATGCATATTTTCCAAATATAAGGGTGGCTAAATCTAAAATATTTCAGAACTGAGAATAACATATGTAATTGCTTTAAGGAATTATCCCTTGCAAGCACTGCCTCTTCGGACTCTCTTGCACTTTTTGTCAGCCAAGGAGCCATTAGCACTTTTTTCTGAATGGTTTTCCCCTCTAGGCCCTGACACCTGTATAATTTCCCTGTCTCCAGACTCAAAACAATTATACCTCCCTCTTTCTTCCTCACCAATGTCCCTCTGATCTTATATTTTTCCTCTGCTTGTGCTTCTGCTCCATCAGGAACACATCTGGCAGGAACAACCTGCTGCAGGACCTAATGTCAGAGCCAGTCTGTGGATTGTACCTTAGATTTCTGTAATAGCAACTGCCTAGTTTTGAAAAAGATTGAAGTTAAAGCATTTCTCACATCTTTGGAGGAGCTTTTTCTGCCTATGTTCATAGAAATTACAGTTTTATCTTTCCTTCCACTGTGTCTGGAAATCTTTCCCATCTTTAATCCATACAGCCTCTATCTACAGCAATGTGGTTGCATTTTTCTAATAGGTATGATAGTGAAGGTGCCAAAACCCTGGTATGTCTGGTACAGTGCACAGGGCAAGGCAAAGATGGCAACTTAATTTAAGTAACTAAGTAAACATGTCAACATGATATATTATTGGGCTCATAAGCCTTGATTTTAATGATTAACTTAACTGTCATTAACTTGGAAATTCCAGAATGGTGACGTGTCCTCTCCTATATTTTTTTTAAGACACTTAAAAGCTTTGTATCCATTTTACTACAGAGAAGAGAGATTGTACAGTAACAAGAAATTTGGATATTTTGCTTCACTTAAAAAAACTTTATCATAATGGGTATTATTTGTCAGATCATTTTATATGATAAAGAGGCTTCTGTGAATGTCATGCATGAGATTAGAGTCCCGAGGCCAGTGGGTGTGTCACCCTCCTTGGACATATTTAGAAGATGCATAGATGTGACACTTAGGGAAATAGTTTAGTGGTATATTTAAGATGGACTCGATGATCTTATGGTCTTTTCCAACCTACATATTTCTAACAGTCTATATATGACTGCACAATTTTTGAGAAGCATGCCATTTTCTGCAGAGGAAGGAGGACTGAGAATTTTGGTTACTTCAAGCTTTAATTTTTTTCTAGTTTCTGAGAACAGTATGTCTACATATTTTAACAGTATCTTCAAAAGAGAATAATCTCCAGTCTGAAGTCAAAATTGAATATTTTTTTTCCTCAATCTCTTCTGGCTCATCTATTAGTTGATGGAAGTGTTTACACAAGTCTTGGCACCAAATTATAGTATCACAAATGGGGCCTAATGACAGGGTCAAATCAAAGGTCATGGAATGGGATTTACATGTCTACAATTAAATGTTTTCACAAATAATTGTAAAATTGTGAAGTCAGTATCATAGAAGTGTGAGAACCCTATTTATTTCAGGTTTTATTTATTTATAAATTTGTTTATTTATAAATTTATTTACTTATTTAGGAAGTGGTAAATGTTGCTATCATTGTGCAAAATTATATGCAGCAGAGGTAATTTTTTAGCACTGTAAAAATACAGTCACAGTGCCTCCATTGGGACACAGTAATTATCGTAATTGGTAAGTATGGTTGAATACTTTTTTCATACATATTTTCAGTTTGTTTGGATATAAAAGAAGGAAGAAAACAATGGTTACTTTAACTTTATTAATGACACGTCATAATATTCCATGTTAAATAAGATTTCTTTTATAAAACAATTTGATGACATTACAGTTCCTGCTGAAGTCTTTGATGGTTGTATTCATAGGAAAAAAGCCTAACTAAAGAAATAAATATATTTAATAGTTGCCTCACACAGTATATCTATGCAATGATACCATAACACAGCTTTTACATAGATGCCTATAAATAATGTCTGCAAACATCCTTAAAAATATTGAAATCCTACTGAATCTTGATGGTATTAAAAGCAATTATCCATGTGAGTTTCCACCCTTAAAAATCCTGACTGGATGCCAGGTGTCCACCAAAGTTGCTCTATTACTTCCCTCCACAACCATATAGGAGAGAGAAAATAGTGGAAAAATGTTCATGTGTTGGGATAAGGACAGGGAGAGATCACTCAAATACCATGATGGGCAAGAGAGACTGAATGTGAGCCTTCCATCTCTCACCAATTTAGAAAGAAGGGTGTTGTGAGGAACCACGTGAAAGGCCTTACAGAAGGCTATTATTTTAGTATCTCCTTTGCTTTCTGTAAAATTATAGTATTATACCCTCTCTCACTGTAATTTAAACCCACTATTTTCTTCAGTAAGAAAAAGAAATAAACACTGTAACACGACAGCATTTCTAAATGTCTGTATCAGTTGGCTTACTTGCCAACTGCCACATTATATATAATTGAAGGAACAGACTTCTTGACTGCACCACATATGGGAGATGGATTAATCAAGTTAGATGCTGCCCCTTAGAAGTGATGTTTTTCCAGACGTTCCCCTTTTGTATCTTAGCTATTTACTTTGGACCTGAACACAAAAATATTGCAAGTTTGTTTCCTTCTCTCTCTACTCTGTATGGTGAATATGTTCTCACTCAAAGTGTAGATGGTCTTGAAACTTTGGCTTATGCCTCACAAGTTCTTGCCATCATGTAGTATGTGGTGTGTGGGGGTTTACTTGCTTGTTTTGTTTTTTTTTTTTTTGACAGAGTTCAGTCCAGTTGTTTGGCAAATAAATACTCGTGGCTGCAGACCAGTACACCTAGGAAAGGGCTGTCTGGCTATATGAACAATTGCTCTGTGGCTGGGCTTGTGTTTTTTAACTGTTGCATTGATGTGATTTAATAGCAAATAAATGTGACTTCTCACTGCAGGTTTGTCTTTGCATATGTATTGGCATATATGGGGTGTTGGGCAGTGAAATACTCTATTCCCAGAATCTTTAACAAAATGCTACTTTAAGACTTTCTGAAGATTGATAGATTTTTTTCCTTATTATTTAAGAAGCTCTATGTTCATTAAAGAAGCTAGGACAGCAAAACATACTTTTTAAGAACAGTAATTGTGTCACCATGATGATACAGAATGAATAAATGTCCCATCCCTCTATGAAAGCGGGAGTTGGGAAGGATTGTTTTGATGGATTTGTTGGATGAAAATAAAGTGCAAATGCAGCAACATTTTATCTGAGAACAGTTTATTGATTAAAAAAAAAAAAAAAAAGGGTATGTGTTCCTATTAAAGAGGGCTAAGAAAAGGAGCAGACAGAGGAAAGAGAGAGATGGGGTTTATGGGAATGGTGAAGCAGGACCACAGGGAGGAAAAGGCCGAGTGGAACCTACAAGTGAGCCCCCGCTCTCTCCAAGGCACCCAAACCAAAATGCCTCTTGCTGTGTTGTAGTGAGTTTTTGTAGTAGGCTGCTTTTATGTGCTAAAGTTCTTCCCACAGCTTGATTTCTTGGGCATCCAAGTGTTTGCCCCATTGTGGAGACTTTCTCTGCCCTGATTGGTTGCCAGCTGAAGCCTCTCCAGGGGTAGGGATGCCAGCACAGGCTTTCTAGGAATTTTTCACCTCATGTGTAATGTATGTTGAGGCATAAATAAAATCCACCTTGGTCCCTGTCAATAAGGTCACTACTTTTTATGTGCAGCAGAGGCAGGTAAGACAGATTTGAGTTTGTTCAATAAAGGAAGGTGCAAAATCCTGTGGGATGGAACAACCCTATGCACTAGTACAAGCCAGACCGCTGGGAAGAGGCTTAGCAGAATCGGGAATACTGGTGAAACACACATTGAACGTAAGTCAGTAATGTGCTCTTGAGGGAAGTGGTTTTATCTCTGTGATACTTGTGAGATTGTACGTAGGGTGCTGTGCACAAACTCAGGTCAAAAGACAGGCAGGGAAAAACTGGAGCAAGTCCAAGTGGATGGCTGCCAGTATATGGTAAAGGGGTCTAAGATAAGAGCTCAAGATATCAGAATCCCTTCAATTCTAGGAAGAAAAAGCTAAAGACAGATCTTATCGGTGTCCATACCCACCTGCAAAGAAGATACAAAGACAGGTTATTCTCAAGGGTGTGTGTTGATAGTACAAGAAGCACTAGATGCAAGCTGCAACATGGAAAATTCCAGTTAGAAAAAAAAAAAATTCACCATGATGGTTGTGAAACACCATAGTAGTTTGTCAGGCTGTAATAATCATAACTCATTAGAACAGGGCTCTGAGAAACCTGCTTTGGGCAGGACATGAATTTCTCTAGGTGACCTCCAGATATGCCTTCCAACCTTATGTGAGAGCCTGGAAAGATTGATGCGCTGAGACATTTTGGCACACATATGTGTGGGACAAGGGGCAGGTGAGGCCTTGCCCTGGATGAGGCAGCTATCTGCCCCCTACACCCCCACCCCTAGACCCTATATCCCAGCCTAGCACTGGCTGCCAATCATGGAACACCAGAGGCAATGCCCCACACTCTCTTAACCCAACTTCTAAGTGACCAGAATTCCCATGTGGGGAAGGGTCCAGGAAGGCCAAGGGGTATTTAAGGCCAAACACGAGACCATCACTTTATCTGGACCCTACCTCCTTTTGGAGCTTCTATCATCATGGGAAACCAGGACCTGGTAGCTATATGTGTGCTTTTCTGTATCTTTTCTGTTCTCTCTTCTTCAATTCTCTCTTGGAATTCTTGAGTAACTTGTAATTGAACAGGCTTTAACTTTGCTAACTTGAATGGGCTAAATTAATGCTTTGATAAGTCTTTTATATTAATTGAGTACTGCACTAAATATTTTGCCAAAGTTTCCTTGATTTTCTAAAGTTGCTGCTAAAGCCCTTTTTTGTTGTTTTGAACTCTTGGGAATATATTGTCAGTATTTCTACAGTGTATCTAACTCAGAGTACATGAACAATTGTAAGCCTTGTTAAAAATCTTGTCAACCAAGTCTTACAACTTGATGGGGCCTTACAACCCCACACCAACATGAACTGGAAATCAACTGGAGATGAAGCTGCTTTCTCTTTGAAAGTGAGCTTTGAATACAGTAAGTCTAAAAATGAAATTAAAGTATATTTGAATACTCTGAACACCTCCATGAAAAGTAATTCCTGTCTTTGCTCACTTCTCTGTTGACTACTTCTCCAAACAGGAAAATGAGATTAATTTTCTGATAGCTCACTTGTTTTCAGTACAAACTTCATTTTTATTTGACTGAGGACTTTGAAAGCAAAAACAATGTCTTGCTTGACTTTTCTTTCCTCCCTGCCCCCTTTTTTTTAAAGGAAGCTGCGGTTGGTTTTAAGTGTCGTTTTCTGGAGTAAACAGGTTGTGGAACTCCAGGGAAACATGGATTTTTTAATGGTGAATTTTGTCCAGTAGGTGTCCCTCATTCATAATGAATCTTAAAGGGACTTTTCCACTGCCAAACTGTAGATAAATGAAGAGAAAGGCTCCAAAAACAATTACCTGCCTTATTTACCCATTTAAAATATGGTACAAATTACTATGCTGCATATTACTGGACTTTGAAATTAAGGAATTTTCACAAGAAGTATCTCCCATTCTGACTCTAATTCAGTCTGACAAAAACAATGGGAAGCATTGTAGCAAGAAAAGGCAGGGGGACTGGCATGGTAGTGATTCACAGCAATTAGATAATTCTGATGTGGTTTGAGCAAGGCTTCTTTGATGAATGGTCACCTGGCAACAGATTTAAAAATAGTATTTTGTATCTACTTCCTTTGTTTTTCAAACCCTTATCTTCTCCTATTGAAAGACTATTATTTCTTTTACCCCAGCCAGGTGGTGCTGGAGAAATTAGGTGAAGGCCTGATGGTGTAAGAAACAGAAGCACTATGTCTTTGACCCGCTATTGGCAGCTGTGCTTCTGGCAAAACCTAATGTTTTGAGGACGGAAGAAGTAATTGTGCTTGCTAAAGGGCACCACAGTTGCCTCACAACTGTTTTTATCCTTTTTAAATTTAAAACCCATACATTTTTACTGTAAGTGCAGGCAGCAGGAAAAAGGACTGCAACAGCATGAATGAACTGCAAGTGCTATGATTGAGCTAGGAAGGGTCTACGACATGTGGGTCTAGGATATGTGGGAAGCTATGTTTTCTAGGAATACTTTTAGAAGAATAGGAATGAGTAATATGTTTCATTTGTAGTTGAAGAATATGGATGTTCTTGAGCTCCATCTGCTTGGTTCAAATAATCTCAAATCAATAACAGATCTTCACATGGGACAGCACACTGCAATATGCTTCAGCATTTGCTTCTGGGTATCTAGATGTAGCTAACTTGTTATAGACAGGGAATCGTTGTATTAGAAAGTAATCAAGAGACCTGGTCAGTTCCTACTTTAATCCGTGCATTGGGGAAGTAAAGAATATGTGGCTAAATGGAATAAATAGTGACAATCTTCTGGAGGCTGACCCACAAGTTTGTACTTCTAATACAGAAAGTGAAGAAGGAGGTCTTTATGCTCTGGCCTGGAAACTGCACCATGTGTACCTCCCTTCTCCATTCAGTAATAACCAGGAAATTAGGAAAAGTGACTGTACTTCATTTATTGGCAAGCTGCACTACAGCAGCTAGGCACAGCAGAATAAAACAGTGAGTCAAAGGAAAATGGTCTTTGAGAATTTCTGTCTCTTGTTGCCTTACTGAACACCGGATTACAAAGGCCTCACAAAACCACTGGGGGTAGCAATCTGTTCTCCCTTTAGCTATTTTCATAGTACAGCAATCCAAATCCATGTCTTACTGATTTGGGGAAGGCAAAATAATTAGAACAACAGAAAATACCTGAAATTCCTATTCTAGCATTGAAAAGTGTCTTAAAAAATAAAAATTGCTATTCTGAATGGCAAATGATAGTTGTGTACTATATGTTTCAGATTTTTATTTTCTATTAGCCTTTTATTGGAAAAGAAGCTGTCAATATTTTAGTTCTGTTTCCCTTATAATTCCAGGAAGCCATCCTGAATCATGGCCTGAATGTTTTTTTGGTTTTGGTTTTGTTTTTTTTTTTTTAACTCTGCCATTCATTCATGCTTTTAGTTAGTTTTAAAGGTTTAAAAGTTGCTTTGTGGCTTCGTATTTCTAATTCCACAAGTAATTTAGGCAGATGTACTGTGCATTCTTCTCCTCTTCCTTTTCCTCCTCCTTCTCCTCCTCCTTCTGGTTCTTGTTGATCTTGTTCTTCGACTGTTCTTATCTCAGCCCATGAGGTTTACTTTTTTTCCCCTTCAATTCTCCTCCCTATTTGGTTTTCATCAGGGAGTGTGTGAGCAGCTGCATGGTACACAGATTCTAGCTGGGATTAAATCACAAATAAACCCTCAATTCTTCAGTGATCTTTAGATTCTAAGTAATAGTGCATGGGTGCTTAGAAAGACGAGTGTTTATGGCTGCCACCTTGGTTGAACTACTGGGATTGCTGGAGCAAAAACTTCTGGGAACTGGGATTTCTAGGATCATGTCTAACTCACTCCCCTATAAGACTAAGGCATGGAGCATTTGTAAAGAATTAGGATTGGGTCCTAAAACTTTCCAAGTCTGCATTTTCCTAACCAAGTATCAAGCAGCATTGCCAGTAATTTGTTAATGGTATTAACAGTAATTTGTTGCAGATTAACAATAACTTGTTAATTACTGTTGATGCCAGCAGCATTAATAGTAATACAGCTTATTGTTCAGGGGGTTGAGTCACACATTTGTATGTGTTATTTTGGAGGATAAAATATAGATGTGGTACCACCACCACCATCTTAGTGAATCTGTTGTTGCCATCTCATTTTCTACTCAAAGACCAGAGGAGGAAAAAGAAGAAAGGATCACAGTTCCCCTACCCTCATCTTTTCTTTTCTACTACTAGTTCCTAAAGAAGGTGTTAGAACATTTTTCTTAGTGTTTTCCCAACATGATGATATTTTTATCTTGTATTTATGTCTCTCAGTTGCCAAGTTAGCTGACCCAGGAACACATGTCTTGTCTACTCCCTGGACAGATCACACTGCTATCTCTGCCAGTCAGGAAGTAGTGAATGCACATGAGGATTAGGATAGGACCACTAGTAAACATTAGTAGCATATTTGTTAATCAACAGGAAATTGCCAGTATGATATATAGCTGGAATGAAATACGGCCTCTCTGGGTTTTGAGCTCTGAGAGGTTAAGAAAACACAGCAAGTAATATGAAAAGGACATTGATTTTCTGCCATGAGTTCTAACAGAGAACTACCTAGTCACAGCAAAAAAGAGTCCCTGCACAGCAAATCCTAGGAATGTAGCCTGAAGCCTCAGACTCTGGAGAGGGGCCAGCTATAAAGCTCCCCTCAAGTTAAGACTTGAGTCCATTCACTTGGACACAGAGGCCATTTACAGATGCTAAATTTTACTTGGTGGCGATGTTGCAAAAGCCAAAAATAAATCAATTTGTTTTTTCAACTTCACAAATGTAGTTCACATTTGTTTAAAGCTATGGTTCCCAGGCCTGCTAGTGACTCCAAGGTAAGATATTTTTGAAAATAGAATAATTACCTTAGCAGGCTTTTGTGTAACACATCTGTTGACACATGCAAATGATGGATACTGTAGTACATTTTGGTGTACAATGACCATACTAATCTTCTGTGACCAATGAAGTGGTAACCTTTAAAGAAAGAAGAAATAGCCATGCTACTAAGTGTCGCCTTTACTTTGAGTACAGAATGTCCATTATTTCATCTTGCTGCATAATACAGGTATTTATTTGTTCTTTGCCTGAAAGACTGTGGTTGGAAAATATTTGGTGAAATCAGTAGTACCCGGTTATAGAAGGAATAGAAACTTGTATCTCTATTAAGATATATAATAATTATTTAAATTAGCAGCATTATATTATAGTAATTTCTTCAATTACTTATTGTAGAAAAATAGTTCTTCTTGGACATCATGTCACTCAAATAACTACATACCTATTTTAAAGGAGAGCTTGGATATGCCAGGAAATACGAGGGAACCAATCTACAAGCTAGACTGGGCTTTGTGACTTTAAGCATCAAATATGATGTGGCATGCAAAATAATAGGGAAAGGATTTTTTACCATGCCTTATCTGATATATTTAATAAAGTTAACTTTGGTGGAATTGCATATGAAGAAATAGAATTGGAACAACATTCTTAGTTTGCTGCAGGATTTTTTTCCTTGAAATTCTTTTTACTTTCTTTGAATAAATAACACACATAGTAGTGTTTAAAGCTGCATCAAGAAAACACTTTATCTCCCAATTGCTACTACCTAAAATATTTTGGTTCATAGCCTGAAACAGTTTTGGAGTGCAGGAACTACTTTTTTCCTCCTTCCCTCCTGTTCCATCCCCCTGCCCCCTCAAGTGATACCAGAAAACGTGCTCCAAAAGTACACCTAATGCACTTTAATCACTAACAGGTGCTCAGTCTAGGTGGTCAGACTAAAGCTACTCCAAAATAAAGCCCCCAACCACATGTGTTGTGGACATGAAATCCTCAGCACTCGGTGCTGTGCTGTACAAAACTGTGTTTATTGTGCTGTACTGCTTCCTAATGCAGTCAAAGACTGTGATGCTCTGAAAAAAAATAAGAACAAGAAAGAGTAGAATTGCAGAGCGTTTGGGTAAAACAACTTTAAAAGTTTTACACATCTTACTGGGGAAGGTATTAGATTTTAAGCTGATGAACTGAGAGAGGGGAAAAGCATCTTTCTGTTGTTTTAGCTAGTAGTTCTTCTGTCTGAGATTGTGACCCGTTGCATGTGCATGTGGTTGAGGACTACAACCAGTGCAGGCAGCTCAGTGAGCAGCTGCAGTGCAAGTTGCAGGTTGTGCCCTGGGTGGGGGGAAATGGCTGGAGCCCCCAGCAGCAAGCCATGACCTGGCACCAACCTTTGCACAGCTGAGGATATGGGGACTTTGGGGGCAGGCTGGTCTATTGCTCAGGGACTCTAGGGCAACAAATGAAGGATAAGAAGATTCCAGCCCCCAAATCACCATTGGAGCAGGTGCACAGACTGTAAGGAAACAAAAGCCCAGGGATTCCTTTCTTTGGGGTCCCTCTCAGGCAGCACCAGCACAAGCTGTTGTTGTGCTGCTGCACCACGATGAAAGGCTCAATCATAACTTAAGGGAACCAGACATCTGTGATTGCTCCAGGAAACCTGGGGCTGAGCCATTCCATCCCTATTAATGGAATGTGTAGGGAGTCAAGCAGGTGACCCATTGACTCACTGGAGCCACGTGTTGTGATGGGGCTTCGGTCCCAGTGGCAACAGTCTTAGGTGGTGCAAGTGCGGCAGCCAGAGCAGCTCCTGGATGCTCAGACAAGAAAGCTTCTTCAACATTAGCCTCATCCAGTGCATACATTCATGTTCATTCATGTGTGAATGAACATACATTCATGTTCAGGCTGGTTTCATTTCAGCTATGACCACTGAAGACCAGGAAATAAACTCTCTCTAACTAGTTTGCTAGCTTAGAAAATCAACTTTATTCAGTGTTGAGCTATATGGGAATCCCTCCACAAATCACATATATCAGTTATCAAAGCTTTTAACTATTCATAGATTTTAGCAAATAAAAGAATTAGTGTTTATTGGCTAACAAGTTACATCTATTGGTAATTGATTTCTTGCTTCTCATGATAATAAGCCCACATTTTCTGACTTATTATTAACTTTTTCCCAGATAGAGAGAATCCCAGTAATTATCTTAGTTTCTTCTTCATGTCTGGTTTCTGTAACTTGTCCTTGTGGTTTATAAATTCTGCATCCTTGGTGTCCAGGTCTCAACAATAAATTTCACTTCCAGGATTTGTTAATTTCCTCTCCCAGGTTTGAGAGCACTGAAGCATGGCAGACCCTAAACGTTTTTCTAACACCTGGATATCACCCAGAGCTTGCTTGTTCACTGCCGTTTATTTAATGGATTAAATCACCCTCCTTGTTGATTAAGTCCTAACGTTTTTCTCCACTGCTGAATAGGGCCCTTTTTAAAGAAATAGAACTTGTTTGGTAACAGTATCTACCTATTTATTTATTTAGTTATTATATTTCAGAAGAGTGACTATGATGATGACAAGGACTGAAGTTTTGATGTGCAGAGTAGCCCAGTATGATTTCCTCTTACTAAGAGCAGAAGAAATATTTTGCAAACACCTAAGTGAAACCAAACATTTTTATGACTTCATATTGTGGCTTAACCTCAGCTAACAGGCAAAATCCCAGCCAGCTGTGTGCTCACCCCCCGTCTTTCCCCGAGGATGGGGTAGAAAACAAAAAGAGAAGGAATGAGAAAGCTTGAGGGTATGTATACAGACAGGGAGATTACTTACCAGTCATATTTGTTGGCAAAAAAGGCTTATTGTGGGGAAAATAACTTAATTGCCAATTAAAAACATAATCACTAGTTGGAGTAGTGGGAAATAAACTTTAAAATAGCACCCTTCCTTATCCCTTTCTCAGACACAGTATCACTCCTTCACTCTTGCTTCCTGCTAGACCCCCTCCCCACCCTTCAAGTGGTGCAGGCAGATGGGAAATGGTGCGCTGCAGTCACTCTCTAACAGCTGTTACTCCCTCCTCCTCACACTTCACCCCTGCAACAGTGAGAGGGTTCTTTTAGGCTGCAGCTCCTGCCAAGAAAATATACTGTGGTGTGAGTTCTACACTGGCTGCAGTTCCCTCAGTAATATCGATTGCTCCAGCACGGGGCTGTCCATAGATGGCAGTGACTATCTGCACTGGTGCAGGTCTTCCATGGACTGCAGGAAGTATCTTCTCAGGCACCTGGAGCATCTCCTCCTTCCTCTCCTCTTTCTCTGACCCTGATATTCTGTTTCATTTCTCCCCCCACCTTTTTTTTTTTTTGGGTTGTGTTGTTTTTTTGGGTTTTGTTTTGCTTTGTTTTGTTTTGGGGGGGGGGTTGTTTGGTTTTTGTTTCAGGTCCTTTCTCTCTCTGATATTTTCTGTCTTTTCTTACATACACTTTCACAAATGCATCTCAAACTTTACTGGTAGAGTCTTCTCTGGTCTGCAATGGGTCTCCCTGGAGCTTGCTGTAACTGGCCCAAGCCAGCACAGTATCCATCATTTCAGCCCTCCTGCTGCCAACATCTTGCACCTACTCCAAAGACAGTTTTATCAATTTAAAACCCTGTAGAGTGACTGACAAGGAAAAATTGATAAATCTTGTCTGACTTGTTCATTCTAACCCACAGATTAGGAGTGTGGTATCTATCAGCCAGCAGGTAGGATGGAAGCAGAAAGAGATTACTGTACTGTATTAGTGTACACAGGTTTCTTTAAAAATTATAGGAGATACACACAGAATAGAAGAAAAATTATACAGGATCTTTACTGGCTTCTGTTTCTATTTTGCCTGCCTTTGGACATTTCACTTATATTAGGGTGAGGTGAGTAGTAAAGTTATGTTAACGGCATGTGACTATAAAAACCTTAGACAATATGAAATTTCTTAGAAAGTGAGCAGGAATTTTGGACCAAAAGACAAAAATGCTGCTTTAGCCTGAACCAGTATTGGAGTCTAAATTCGAGATTAAAATCCTAACATATTATATTAGGATTTGTTGTACTGCACAAAATGCACAAAAATGAAATGCACTAAAATGATGCCTTAAGTCATACATGGAAAGCCTTGTTCTGTGTTGGAATTTCACAGAATGTCATTGCTGCCAAGAGACTTCTCACTCAGACCATGTATACTGTATATTTGGGAGGGGAATAAATTACTGTGAGACTATTTAAATTTGAGTTATCTGGTAGGAAATGGGATTTAGCCTTCCCATACAATAACTAACAGATGGAGAAGAAAGAGTTTATCCTTATCTTTTAAATTTACAATTATACTCTTTGGTAGTTTGTTATTAATGTTCATGCACTGGTTCCACATGGTCTTCTCTGCTTTGAATATTTGAGAAGAATAGAAACAAAGATGAACTATTCACAGGTGGATGTTAGTATGCTTATTTTTAGGGAGGTCAGTGACCATGAAAGCTGATTTATGGCCCTAAAAATAAATATCTGTCTCTACTACCATACAGTAAAAGAAACAGTGTAAATTTTTTACTTTTTGTTTTTTCTTGGCATGCCTCAGTTGAGCCTTTATTTATATTATTGATAACTCATGATTCTCTAGGCCCAGATCTAAACCTTTGGAATGAGGATTAAGCATGAAAATTAAGCATCAAAATGTGTTCAGCATGTGAGACTGAGCAAATCTACATCTTCATGGTTTTGCTTCTCTTGTTAAGCACATTTACACTTATGCAAGGTAGTGTAGTCCTAGAACATCCAGACTAGAGACACTGTAAATTGTTTCAGGACTGCAACATACATTTATTTAAGAGCACCTCATTGCTAGCCCAGCTGTTGTGGGCTAACCCTGACACACAGTTGAGCCTCATACAGCCACCCACTCACTCCTCCACAGTGGGAGTATAAAAGTCGGAAAACTCATGGCTTGAGATTAGATATCTTAATAGGTAAAGCAAAAGCTGTGTGCTAAAGCAGAACAAAAACATTAATTTAGTACTTCCCATCTACAAGCAGATTTAGCCTTTGCTTGGAAGTTAAGACTTCACCACACGCAGCAGTTACCTGGAAACAGAGTCTGTAACTCCCAGTGTCTCCCACCCTTTTTTTCCTCCAGCTTTGTAAGCAGAGCACAACAGTGTATACATGGTTACTTTTCCAATCTGTTGTCATTTTGCCTTCTTCGCCCATTGAGGAATGCTTTATTAGTGATTGAAAAGTTCATAAAAGCAATAAATAATGTAAGGAAATACAGGAAATAAAGAAGTGTATGCTAAGTGCTATAAATACCCTACAGTATCAGCCCTACTGAATGAATCAATTTGAATCTTCTACAGGACACCTTCTATATTTATTGGAATAAATAATCTCTATTGTTTGTGTAATTTGTTCAGTTCTTTCTGCAGGACTTTTCAAGGTTCTGTAAATCCACCTCAGATTTATCTGGCTATTTAAATTTTTTATTTTTAACCTTGTCCACCTCCATGCTCTATTCACAGAAATGAAAAGTATTGAAACTATATATTGTTCAAAAAGTTTGGCTATTGGAACAGTTAGGGAATTCCTTGTGTCAGAGACTAAAATATTAGTTTATAACTTAAACATTGGGCCCTCACCACCAGGAAGACCAGATGGAGGGGAGCAACGAGACGTTGTTGGGACCCTAGGATGGGTGATACGCTTCCACCTAACCCCTGTCACTCTCCCCCTGTCCTGTCAAGATCTGATTACTAAAGTTTTTCGAAATGCCCCTGCCTGAGTTAAGGTGCAAATGAGACCATATGCCAGTGACAATAGTACGGATTTTATTTGATAGGAAAATATGGGAGAGAGTGAAAGAAATAGGAAATAGAAGTGGGGGGGCACAAATAGAGGAACAGGGACAGAAGAAGGAAAATATCAACACTCCATGGATCCCAACGATGTTCTGCCGATCCACTCCAGCTGGTCTTGTTGGTGGTGAAGGTCCCTCTGAAAAACATAGAATTCAATGGATTGATATACACTCAGGCCAGGTAGGAAAATCCAGGCACCTCCCTGGGAGGGGATTTGCCATTGTCTCTTACAACCGACTCTGGGTTTGTTGCATCACGTGCAGTCCTGAGGTGAAAGGCCTCAGGAATAACTCTGGGGGGCACTTTGGGGGGCATTTGATGGATTGAGGCACCCCTCAGCTGCCTCTCACCTGAATGTCCCATGGATGTGGCCTTCCCAGGGTTGGAGCTTCCATAGCCAGTTTGGGTAAGGGAGGATGGGTTCACTGCCCCTGAGCAGAGGTTACAGCACACTGAAACTTCCTCCCCCACCTCAGCTGGGGGGAGAATCTGTAGAAACCTGCTCCCAGCAAATGGGTCTGTGAGCTATGGTCTCCCCTACCCTGGAGCGAGCCAAAGATGATTCTCGGCACAGCTGCTGGGTTTTGCTCACATTCTTGTTCTTGTTTACTTGTTTGTTTCACATGATTGAAGAATGGGTTTTTTCTTTATCTATCTCAGTATTTTGACTTACAGTCCAAAGTTCCAGTCAGGCATCTTCAGGGAGGCTTCTTTGGTGGTAGTTTCTTTATACAATCCTAAAGATACTTAGATTTGTTGTACTTTTTTAGTACAGAAGTAAAGGCTGAGTGGAGGATTAATTAAGCAGGTGTTGATTTAAGGAGCCAAAGGGGTATTCAGACTCTGAGCTCATATTTTCGAAAGTGGTATGCACTAGATAGTCATTTATGAGATTCAGAAATACCAAACAACGTTCACGTAATTTCAGTGGAAATAATATACATAATCTGTGGAAGGACATTTGAAAATACCATTATAGGAGCACATAGTTTTTTATATTATTACCTCTCTTTATATATCTTTCCCAAGGTAATTGGCAAATACAAATCCATTAAATAATAGTGGATTAGTTTCCATGATGATTTAGTTTCCCATTACTCCACTCTGTGCCTTCAGTTATATTCACTTCATTCTTGTGTTTACTATTGGAAACAACTACATATAGTAATTTCAACAGGGTGTGTTTGCTAGTGGTAGAGATTTAGCAAGGTCCTCCTTGTCACAAAGACTAAAACTTCAAACTGCATATGCCAGAAAGAGAAGAATTTCAGGGCAAGAGGAAAACATTTGTAACTTTTCCTTCTCCTTGAGGCTCTTGTATACAAGGTGCAGTGGGTAGAGGCTCCTCAATTAGGCAACTAACTACAGCCAGGAGGAATGCATTGGGACATTCAAGGTATCACAACTGAGATGCAGCAGTGGCTGCTGAAGAGACCGAGAGGCAGACCTCGCATACATTAATTGATCTCCTTTGGGAATACTTGACAAAGTTCCTTTACAGTTGAATTTAACTCTTTTCTGTGCTTAGTTCATTGTAAAGTATTAGCAGAAAAGAAACTCCTGATATGTATTCTGCTTGCTAACAGGTAGATAGTGCATGTCCTGCTGCAAAAGTAGTCACATGCAAGGTCTCATGCTACCTGATTATGAGTGATAGAATTGTCTTGACATTTTTTCCACAAAATCTAGGAACTTTATGAGGACATATTGATGTTTGAGCTTGCAGGTATCTTTGGGGGTAAAAACCTGCATTTTATTCAGGAAACTGTTGTAAGTGGTGCAGCCTTGCTACTTTTCAGTAGGAAGACTTTATTTCTTAGTTGCAATTAAATGAATACAAAATAGCTCTGGCAAAATGTAAGGATGTCACATTTGAGTTAATTTGTCCTTATTCTAATGTAAATTCTGAAAAAATGTATTTTCCTAAATTATTTGGTAGTCCTTATATCTCTTTTCCTTAAGTGGGGTGATCCCTCTGTCTTTCCTTACATGTACATTGAAATAAATATGGAATTATTAGAGAGCCTCTCGGGGTATCTGTAATTTTTCACTGGAACCTGAGTAAACTTAGTTATGTAATAAAGTACCAGGTGTGACTCTGTTTATTTCATGTTGAAATGAAAAATAATTTTTTATGAAATACTCTTCTATTGCTTTATGTATTTGTCTTTTAAAATGATGTGTGCACATACAATCTGATCATCAGGACTGAATAGTTATCTTTTGTTTTAAGGGAAGACAGGTTTTGCAAACAGGATATTTTTACACATTGGGGTTAAATCATAGTATATTCCAACACTGAAAGAAAATAAGATTTTTCAAGACTTAAGGAGGTAACTGCAAATGCTGACTGACATTTTTTAACCTATTCAATAACACAAATTTAATAATTGATTCACTTTTGTGAGAATCATATGTGCCTGTGAGACAAAAGTCTTACAAATGTAAGTATTTGGGACACTAATGGTAAAATGATAATGTCTTCATTTGGATAATATGCAAATTGTGCATATCTGGAATTAAACTGATTATTTACTTCCTCTATTAGTTACAGTTCCCTGAAGAAACCCTGAGAAGTAAATTTTATAACTGAGAGATTGAGATAGTGAAGTTCTGCCCTGCTTCTTGTTTGTTCCTGAAGAAAAATAATTTATTGTGGTTTTTTTTTTTTTTTATCTTACTGCCAATACCAATTCATACTGAGCCAATAGAAACATTTCTGGCAAAATGAACTTTCATCAAAGAATGCTATTTTGTCATAACATAAACATTTGATGCAATTACCTTTTGTGAAAACACTCTAAAGTTTCTTGTTTTTTTTTTCTGCTTAAGTAGAGAACACAATTAAAGGCTCAAAGGTTTTTGCAAAAAAGAAGAACCAACCCTTCTCAGCAGCCTCTGCTGTTGTGCTTTTCTCTTTGTAATTTTTAGACCATTCACTGCCCATTTTGGGTTGAGGAGGGATAAAGAGAAAATGGGGCTTTTTCTACCAACATATAAAAATTGTCTGGTGTCTTCCTATCACTTAATCTCCAGGCACTGACATTTCATTGCAGAATTAGTGCTTTCAGGGGAAGAATAATAAAGATTTTTTTTGCCTTTTAATATTGACTCAGCAAAATCAGACAGAGAAATCGGCTGCCTTGAGTTCAGGAGGCTGGAAGAACTAGTCTTAAAATTTTGATATTCTTCCAGGATTTAACAAAGCTGTTTAATGGAAACTATGTGTAGGGCAGAGTGCAGTTCATTTCTGTTTCTGGAAGAAAAGTTTGAGAGAAGTCATATGGAGAATGACTTCTCAAATGGAGAATTTGCTAGTTAGGCTGTTGAAATCCTGACATAGTCTGTATTATGAGTACTGCCGGTAGTGGAATCTCAGAATGACATACTGAATCATAAAAGACATAGTAAAACCCACATGTCTATATAAAGTTTTTTTCAAAGCTTTGTTTTTTCAATAGAAAATAATTTGTTTGCATTTTGAGCCTTAAATCCAACCATTTGGTCTTGGTGAATGTCTTAAAAACTCTATCAGCTAACCTTCCCATTTCTTTTGGCTGTTTTGAACTCTTCTGTGGTCCTTTGGGCTGCTTGCAAGGGCTTTCTGACCCAAAGCTTTTTCTGGCTCTTAGTGGTTAAAAATCACCTGGAGTTGCTGTGATGTCACAGTTGGAACAGACACAACATGACACACAAAGTTCGTGTAGCAATAGCAAATTCTATTAAGTGTTGCTTCCTTATATATGGCATTCAAAAATCTGCATGGTCCTACACTTGTCTGAATTTGGTTACCACCCAGCTCACTGGCCAATGGCTGCTTGTGTCTGTGCTTTTCGGGGGTTAGCTGGCATCTGCTGTTTGAATTCGAATCCCCCAGCTTCTCTGTGCCTTCCTCCTAGGGACGTTTACCTCTTTTCCCTAATGCCATAGACTTGTCAAGTTATAATTAGGCTTACCTGTAATTGTGAGGTAAACAGATAAACAGTGGCCTCCAGGCCACCTGTTCACCACCACACTGTGACATTGATTTGTATTTTTTTAGTTAATATGAAAAGTGGTTTCATATTAAGTCACAGTTTCCTGGATAAAAGCAGTCTCAAATCTTTGGTTGCAAATTAGAAAATGTGAAATTTGGGTGTAAATTCTATGATTTGGACATGTATTTTTACAATATACCTGACCAAGCTGAAAACTAAGTTCTGTAAAGTGTATGTAGTGTATGAAGAGAGGCGTGAAGTAAGTAGAAGAAAATATTCAGGTCCTGCACGTGGGTCACAACAAGCACTACAGACTTAGGGCAGAGTGGCTGGAAAATTGCCCGTCAGAAAATGACTTGGGGTGCTGGTTGACAGCAGCTGAACATGCATCAGCATGTGCCCAGGTATCCAAGGCAGTGATTGTACCCCTCTACCTAGCACTGGTGAGGATGCACCTTGAATCTGGTGTTCAGTTCTGGATCCATCACTACAAGAAAGACACTGAAGTGCTGTAGGGTCTCCAGAGAAGGGCAATGGAGCTGGTGAAGGGTTTGGAGCACAAGTGTTATGAGGAGTGCCTGAGGGAGACTGGGGTTCTTTAGACTGGAGGAGTTTCAGGCCAGACCTTATTGCTCTCTACACCTGGCTGAAAGGAGGTTGTAGACAGGTGGGAGTCTGTGTCTTCTCCCAGATATCAAGTGACAGGACAAGAAAAAATGGCTTCAAGTTTCTCCAGGGGAATTTTAGAATGGGTATTAGGAAAATTTCTTCATATAAGAAGTTATCAACAATTGGAACAAATTGATCAGGGAAGTGATTGAGTCACCATTCCTAGAGGTAATTAAAAGAAGTGTAGATACAGTACTTAGGAACATGATTTAGTGTTGGACTTGGCAGTACTAAATTCATGGTTGGACTTGAGGATCTTATAGGTCTTATTTACACTAAATGATTCTGTGATTCTCTATAATGTCCTAAGGACTCCTTCATTCATGTATGCTCCCTGTTCCTCTTCTAAAAGGCCTTTTAAATGAAGAGAAGTAAGTTGTGTTGTATTAAGCAGACAATACTTCACCAAGTTCTTTTCTTCTCTATTAGCATGACCATGGAGATGGGCATTTGCTACAGAGAGGACTAACATGGATACTAATTGTGTACAAGACAAAAATAAAATGGCTCTTGATTCAAGATTAGGTTGTTCAGCCAACATTTCAGAAACATTTCCTGGCTTCATAGTTAGCTGCAGAAACTTGTTATGGGCTATAAGGCCCCAAAAAACTCACCTGACAGGACTTTTACAAGAGCTTACAGTTATTCATATACTCTGACTTAGACCCACGAAAGAAATACAAGATATTCCCAAGAAGCCAAAACAAGAAAAGCTTTACCAGCAACTACAGAAAATCAAGGGAAGTTTGGTAAAAAGTTTAGTGCTACATTCAATCAACATAAAATGTTTCTCAAAGCATTAACTTCGCTCATTCAACTTAGCAAACACAACGCCTGTTTGATTTTAAGTTACTCAAAAATTCCAGGAAGAGGGAATTAAAAGAAGAAGAAAGACAGAAAAAATATAAAAATCCCCAAATACATGAATACTCATGGTTCCAGTTGTGTTCAGCTAATAGAAATTCTGAGAGGAGATGGGGTCAAGATGTGCTGACCACATGTTCAGCCTTAAATACCCCTTGGCCTTCTTGGGTCCTTCCCCCAGGTGGGAGTGCTGGTCATTTGGCCACTTCAGAACCTGGGTTATGGGCACCAGAGTCGGGTGTGGAGCATTGCCTGTGATGTGCCAGGGACTGGCAGCCAGTGCCAGGCTGGGATATAGGCTCTGGGGGTGGGGGTGTAGAGGCCAGGTAATAGCCTCACCCAGGGCAAGACCCCACCTGCCCCTTCCCCCCTACACTTGCATCTCCAAGTGTCTTAAGACATCAATCTTTCCAGTCTCTCACACGGGCTCAGTACACTTATGGGACATTTATATTTTCTAGTCCATATTTGATCAGATTCTCTTTTGGGAGGTGGAATGAGGACGGAAAAAAGGGAAGCCGGAATTTATATTGATGCTTGTATTGCTAAAGACTCCTATGTGTGGAGTGTATTCAGCCTGTTACTTCAATTGCCAGTCAGTTATGCTATGCTTGTTTGTCAGACAATTGCTTTTGCAATAAGGCACTGGTTCATTTATATTTATGTTTTGTATAAGTGAAGCAAAGAATTCAATAGATTAAGTCTACATGAAAGGCATGTCAAGAAGAAGCAGTTACTCTGCAGCAACAAGCTGGAGTGCTGCTTCCACTAGTTTGAAAAAAAAAAAGAATGAAACATGCAGGCTTTGAAAGGTTTTAGCAAATATCAGTACTAAAATGGGGGGGAAGAAAGGCAACAGA
Organism: Pseudopodoces humilis; assembly: GCF_049639895.1. Taxonomy (NCBI): domain Eukaryota; kingdom Metazoa; phylum Chordata; class Aves; order Passeriformes; family Paridae; genus Pseudopodoces; species Pseudopodoces humilis. Next base: position 96,444,887 of record NC_142200.1, on the reverse strand, counting down.
GGAAGTTTTGGGTCACTACTGTAACTTACTCTATAAAATCTGTAAAATCAATATTGCTTGTCCAGTGAGAGGCAGCATTGTGCTTTTTATTCCTTTCTGACGTAAGTCTAAGAGACAGAATAGTACCAGTTCACATTCTTCAGTTTTATAGATTTTCAAGACATAATTCAAGTCTTAATTTCATTCCTCAGTGCTTCTCTAATCATGCTAAACACAGAAGACCTTTTACATTTCCTCCCCACACTTTTACTATGTTTTCTTAATGTAGATTACAGATAACAGGTTACAGTGCAGTTTGTTCTTTAGCATTTTGATTTTAATTTAATTTGTCAATTAAAATGCTGCTGTTCATGATTGAGAAACATCATCAACTCTAATTGCTTTTCTGTCACTAGAAAGTTGCTGTGAATGGGTATTCTAAAACTTTGAAGTGTTCTTTTTTGGAAGTGTCTGAGTTGTTAAAACTTAATGCTGTTTTTTGCATACAATTAAAGTAGTCCGGCTTAATTTCTTAATGCATGCTGTCAGCTGTGGCAACAGCACAGAATCGGAACTCTTGTGTTTTTATTTCAGACATGATGTCTGTCTTGTCTGAGTCTTCTGAAATTCTATCACGAATATGTCTTTTTGAGGGGGAGTAGGTGAGGTTTGCTCTTTTTGCAGCTAAAACAAGTAATTGAATTGCTTTCTTACATGCAGAGCAGAGAAGCCTTTCCTTCAATTGGGGCCCATAACTTTGTCATGAAGGTTAAATTCAGCAACCTTTAGTGGCAACTCTGCTGCATAGTCTTCACACTGAGAATGTGACTTCGGGATTTTATCTGTTTCCAATTCTGCTCCCAGGAGCTCTGTCTTATCCAGAGGTACAGCCGTGTGCAGGAGGGACATAGTATTTCCGTGTTAATGTGACTTCAATGGAAAATTCATCACAAGCAGAAAAGGAAGCATACCACTAAATGCAGGATAAGGAAATGGAAATTTTGGTACTGCTCTTGGGGAGGATGATTATCCTCTGTGAGGATGATGAGCAATTTGAGAATTTATGGATTAGGATTAAACAGCAGACTGGCGAGGGTGTCACTGTTGTGAGGCTGAGATACTGAACCTTCCTTTGCTTCAGTCTTCACTGCCAGGGCCAGCCCTCAGGAAGCCCTGACCCAAAAGACCAAAGAGAAGGTCTAGAGGAAGGCAGACTTTCTCTTGGTTGAGCAAAATTGGGTTAGAAACCATTTACTCAAACTTGACATCCATCAATCCATAGGCCTTGATGGGATACAACCACCAGGGTCGAGAGAGCTTGTGGACATAATTGCTAGACCACTCTCAATCATCTTTGAGAGGTCATGGCAGTCTGGAGAGCTACCTGAGAACTTGAAGACAGCAAGTGTCACTCCAATCTTCAAAAATGGCAGGAAAGAGGACCCAAGGAACTACAGTCCAGCCAGCCTTACCTCAATCCCTGCATGTTGAAGACAAGAAGCTGATCAGTCAAGATGGATTCACCAAATGTGATTGCTTACAACAATGGGACAAGTGGCTGGACAGATGAGGGAGAGCAGTGGTTATTGTCTACCTGGATTTCAGCACAGCTATTTGTGGCAGCTGGGGGAGATGGAGAGACAACACAACATTGGGGTTTCATGCAGCAGAGACACCTTTAATGGCGTCTGCACAGCTCTTACATACCCTGTTCAAAACTCCCCCTGTTCAAACCTGAATGGCTATGAATGGTTACCACGCAGCTCATTGAGCAGCATCTGCCTGCTTGTGTTCATCATCAGGGATTGGTTGGGTCTGCTTTCTGTGGCCAAAGCCTCGTCCTGTTATGATGCATATAGTCCCAGCTGTATGCTGTCATAGCTATTGACACTGCCTCTCAGGACAGCCTCAAGGGAAGTGGGTGTTAGATGAATGTACAGTGTACAGCACTGAGAACTGACTGAACTGCAGATCTCAGAGTGTTGTGATCAGTGGCACAGGGTCTACCTGGAAGCCTGTAGCTAGTAGTGCTCTTCAGGGGTCCAGTACTGGCTCCAGTCCTTAACTTATTCATCAAAGGCTTGTTTGAAGACGTAGAGAGCCTCCTCAGCAAGTGCACTGATGACAAAACTTGGAGGACTGGCCAATACCCAGAGTGCTGGGCAGGCATTAAGAAGGACCTCAACAGCACGGAGAGATGGGCAGAGTGGAATTCTGAAATGCAGCGAAGGCCATTGTGGTGTCCTGCATCTGGGAAAGATACCATGCACTAACACAGATTGTGGGCTGACCTTCTGGAAAGCAGCTCTGCAGAGAAGGACCTGTGGGTTCTGGTTGACAACAAGAGCCAGCAGTGAGCCCTTGTGGCCAAGAAGGCCAATGATATCCTGGGGTACATTAGGAAAAGCACTGACAGAAGGTTGAAAGAGGTGATCCTGCCCCTCTACTCAGCCCTGGTGAGGCCACATCTGGAGTGCTGTGTCCAGTTCTGGGCTCCCCAGTACAAGACAGACAATGAGATCCTAGAGCAAGTCCAGAGAAAGTCAATGAAAAATATGAGGGCACTGGAACATCTCACTTATGAGGAAAGGCTGAAGGAGCTGGGCCTGTTTAGCCTGGAGGATAGATGAATGAGAGGGAACATTATCAATACCTGTAAGTATCTGAAATATTTGAAGGGAAGGTGTCAAGAGGATGGAGCCAGGCAGTTCTCAGTGGTGCTGAAAAGGATGAGAGACAATGGGCAGAAACTCATGCAGGGGAAGTTTTATCTGAACATAAGGAAGGACTTCTTTACTGAGAGAATGACCGAGCACTGGAACAGGTTGCTCAGAGAAGTTGTGGAGTCTACTTCCCTGAGGATATTCAGAAACCATCTGGACACAATCCTGAGTATCGTGCTCTAGGGGACCCTATCTGAGTAGGGAAGTTGGACTAGATGACCCACTGTGATTCCTTCCTACCTTACATATTTTGTGATTGTTTAATCATGACTCTGACAGTGATTAAACTGTCTTTTCCATCTGTGGACTATAGCATATATTTTTTTACAGCACAACTCTGAGCACATGTAAGATTAATATACATGGACTTAGCCAAAGGACAACATTCATTTTGGTGAATCCAATAATTGGATAATTGCTAATAGCCTATTTTGAATGTGCTCACTGCCTTCACAACAGAAAGTGGGCAACTGTACAAGTTAGGCCCTTTCCAACATCTGGCTAGTATTTGGCAGGCTCACGACAGTGAATGTTGCTTTGTCATCTTGCTTTGACAGACTTGATGTTGCTGAGTTCATGTACTGATGGAAGGAAACAGCACTGATTATCCTCTACCAGATACCAGTTGCAAAGACAAATGAGCCAAATGAGCCAGCTCTCTAGTCAGAAAAATCTAGACAACAAAATGCAGCTAGAAGATTTCTAACCCCTGCCCCCCGTTCTGGATCTTGGAGTAGGATTATGTGATGAAGCTGTTTTGTTTTTCTAGTAAATGCCAGCCTTTCATGGCTAACTGGCTGGCCTCTTGGTGCAATGTGTTATTGTTCTGTCCCAAATGAAAGCATGCTGGATGGAATTAGGAATGTGGGGCTAGGTGCCAAGGAAAACATTTCTGTGGCCTAAAAACCTGCTACCACTCAGCACCTGTCTGGGCATGAATTGAACATTGTAGCACTTGATCCACAGCAGTCAGACCGAGAGATGTGTGAAATTTTTAGCTGTGTTATTCTCAGTACTTGAACACTCTCCTGGGAAAAAAACATATGAAGCACATTAGCTTAACCCCTTTTGTGGAATGCAGGCAGCCAAAAGTGAGGCTTGCTCACTTACTTTTCCACCTCCTGTTTGTGGAAAATGGGTAGAAGTAAAACACTTGCAAATGAGTGCAAATTCCTGTTAGGTTAGAGGCATTGGAGGATGGAAACTGGGGAAATAGGGGAAGAATGGGAGATAGAGAGAGGGAGAAATGGATTTCAGCCTAGAAGTAAGTGTACATTATGTTCAGTTCAGTATAATACTTCAGTTAGCATTTACTTCTTACAAAGAAATTCTATTTGTAACTGCTCAGCTGTGGTAATTTGTGACAGAAGAATGATTTCAAATAGAGGGAGAGCAAGGAGGCCCAGTTGCAAGGCGTTAAAGCAGGAATGCCAGAGGCATAACTGACTCCTTGCAAGAGAGTGAAGTTGTCCCCTGTGAACTGTCTTGTAGATCATCTTGGAATCTGAGCATTCAGGGCCCAAGCCTACAGCCACCTTTGGGCAACAGCATTGGGGTGGGGGACGAATCTAGGGCTGGGCTGACTTGTCCCATACAACTGCACTCTGGATTGGTGCTGGTGCAAACGTGTATAGGAAATATAGTTGTGACACATCTTTGCAGACTGTGTAGAACTGTGTATTGCAGTAGGACTCTGCTCAATGCAATGTTCATTGAAATTTTATATTTCAGCACAAATGTGTGTGTAAATTCCTTCACGAAGTACCATTAAATTTCTCCAACAGTTCCCTTGTTTTGATTCTTTTTGGTAAAGCTACTCAGCACTAAACATGAAACAAACAGCAAATAATATGCAGGAAAATTCTGGAGATTAGAAAGTGTAGTTTCACTTGTCTGATCATAATTTAAGATTCCTAATGGACCTGATATTATCTACAGGTGTCAGCCATTCCCCATGAAAGTCTGTGTGAGAACTGCTTTAAAGAAAACAGTTTAGTAAAACAGAAAACAAATTATGTAAGTGCTGAGATAGTGATGGGTAGATTGCTTGCACTGCACATGAACTCTCATCCTTGCTGCTCTCACCCCAAACATGATCTGAACTCTGAAATTTTAAAACTCAGTTTGACTATACACATTCCTTTATATCTTTTATTTTCACCTCTTGAATTACTCTAAAAGCAGAAGACAAGAGATAGAGAACAAGACATCTTTCTATATCTAAAGCAGTCCAAAGCAGGATAGAAAAGAAATATGCAAAAAGCCTCATAAAATTTGAGATGAAATTGCACATTCATGAAAGATCTCTGGGTCAGTTGTGCAACTTCAGAACTCAGTCTTCATATATTTGGGTCATATATGAGTCTGAATTTTAAAAACTAAACTTTTTATGAGTCTTCAGTGAACTTGTGAGCTCGTCATTGTGGCTTGAACTTGGAAACCCAATAGAACCTTCCATCTGTCTCAAGTTGAACATGAGCTTTCACATTGCCTTTGGACAAGCACCTGTTATTTAGCTGTTCATAGACTTAACATAACTAGTCTCTACTAATGTGGACTGTATGAAACATTTCCCCTTCCCTTACTTTTGTGTGGTTGCATCATTTGGAAGAGACTTTCTTGTTATCTACTGACATGTTTTTTTGATAAGTGAAATGAAGAAAAATTATCAGATATCAGAGGTGTTAAAAACCTTAAGTATGTGTTCTTTATTCCTGCACATTACCATCATCCAAGATTAATTCCGTATTTACATGTATTTTCTTTCTCATGTAAGAGATTAGTTTATCTAAAACTTGTAACTATATTTTTTTGCAGTTCATCTCAACTACAGAAATACCAAAACACAAGGAAATAATTTCAATACAGTCAGGAGATTTGCCTTGTGATACTGTCTTGGTTTGAGACAATTAAAGGAGAATACTCTGGAATGAGGTTGTTTCTTTTAAAACAACAATCCCTTTCCACCAACAAGGAGCTAATACTAATAAATGAAAGTGGAAAAAACAATGGTTTATTAATAAGCAGAACACCAAGAGGCAGGGGGGATAAAAGGTAAATAATTGCTAGATATCAAACTGCTAGATATCAAATCCCACAGGTGCACTGGAACAAAGAGACCAGAAATGCCGGAAATACCTGTTCCCACTACCAGGCCTGGTGGGATGGCCTTGGGTGGGTAGGACAAAGGATGGTGTCAGATCCCTCACGGGAAGGCAGGAGCCTCATGGAGCAGTTCCAGCAGCAGATGAATGCCTGACGGCTCATCCGGAGTCAACCTCCTCCCCACAGCAAGGCACAGCAGGGCAGGCAGGGCCAGGCAGAGAGGCTGAGCTGGAGCCACTCGTCTCTTCTCAGCTGGACACTGCTGACAGTCACTGGGGCCAGCGTGAGGTGCTCCACTCCACTACTGCCAGTGCAATGCCCACAGCTTCGGACAGGCAGCTGTGGAATTTGCCCTTAAGGCAGCTCAAACACTATTATGGCTTTCAAAGCCAGAGAAAAGGGGAAAAAGACCCCCCTAAAAACTGAAAAAAAATCCCGAAAGAAAAGGCTTAGCCTGAACAAAGACTAAGCAGCCAGTGAAGCAAATACTGTGCCACGAAGAACCGCAAAAGTCCTGGTTGCAGAGATTTGAAAAATGCCTGCAGAGAGTAAGCCCCTGCTGCTGCATGGTCTTAAAGATACAGCAACAATTTCTGGATGCAGATAGATATGGAATACAATAACATTATGAATCACCCCAGGACAGATATCCAGAGCCTTTGCATCAAAACTGCTCAATGGTAGGAACAAGCTGCTGACACAGCTGGTACTTAAGAAGCAGTTGTTTCTGTATCCTGTGCTCTTATTGATTCTTTAAGTGAGGGCTTGATGAGACAACTTACAATGAATAAGCTTCAATAATCTGGATGTCTGGATAAGTTTCCACATACTTACCCAGAGCTTATCTTGAGTTCCAAAACTTGTGCTGGAAAGGGCACATAAACTCTCAAGATTTATGAGGCTTTGTCCATCTGCTTTTAGTGGAAATATTATGTGAAGAGTTTTTTGAATAATCTATAAAACTGATTGATGTTAATGTGTAGGACATATTAAATTTTCCTCTTAGAAAAGCTTTTTGAGTTTTCCAGGCTCCTGTATATTTAAGTTTGCCAGCATGGTTATACTTTCTTTTACTCATCCATAGTAATGTTGATTTCTGATGATAAAGTATTGTTGGGGTCTTGTTTTTTTTTTGTTGGGTTTTTTTTTTTTCCCCAGTGGATAAATTATTAGTAACCTGTAGTATATTACATAATTTACATTTAATTGGCAACTGGTACAACTATTACATTCACAGTGTTTCTCCATAAAAATTACCTCTCATGAAGACCCTAGGAAAAAATTTTGAAAATTACAAATAAATTCTCTACAGCTGAGTCAGAAACTTGACTGCTTATCTTGGTTTGAAAGACAGGTGTCTGCTAAGGAAGGCAGGAGCCTCCCTTGGAATGGGAAATATGACCCCCCTTCCCTCCAAATTATAATAGCTGTAAAATCAAGGGGCTTTCAGGCAAAGATATGGGGAAAGAAATAACAGCTCTTTACCAGAATATATCTGTATAACAAGGCAGACAAATAGCCACAAGGGCAGCAGAAGGAGCAGCAGCACAAGCCCAGTGACGCCTTCTCTGGGCTGCAGGCACTTTCCCCTCCGGTGCAGTTCCGGGCACAGCTGGCAGGGGGCGCTGGTGGCTCCCGGCCAGGCAGGGCGGGTGCGATGATTCCCCCGCGCCGGCAGGGGGCGCTCCAGTGTGAAGTCCATGATCACACATGGTGGCTTCACCATGGCTTTTACCATGGAAAGGGATTGAAAAAGGGTTTACTTTGCAAATCCCTCAGAGGCAACCAATCCTGGTGTCCCAGCAGGACTCTTGGAAGCAAGAGTTTTGGGTATGAGACAGAAGAGATCAAAGACCCCCAAAATGGGATGAGAACATAAACCATCCCCAAGACACTGATTTGGAAGGGCAACTGATGCTGTTGTGAGGAAGTATAGGCAAACAGGAGAATTTGCATGGATATATTCCAACAATTATCTAATCTTTATCATGTATGGCATGTTTCAGTTCTTACACCATCAGATCCCTTGTCTGAGTAGTCATAGTATATGGTGATAGAGGAAGCTTGATAGGCTGCAAGTTCACTTTCTCAGTGGAACATAGGTGATGGATAATAACTGAAGTAGAGTTGTTAGTACAAGTTATGTTATAAGTAGCAGTCTGAATATCTGATCTGAAGCATCATCTTTGGTATTCATGCAGTTCCTTCAAACAAAACCTTGGGCTGCTTGAAGAAACAATATCAAGCACTAAAGGAAGCATAACATAACTTTTCGGTGCTGAACAGTATTTTGTATGGTCACTACATGGTGCTTAAAATCCTATCTGTGGTACTCAAAGACAGAAATGTCTAGTTTTTTGTGTGTCTGCATAATATCAAGCATAGAAAGAATTCCTCGTTCTATTATATGCATACATAAATTGAGAGGGTAAATTATTTGCATATTGAGGACTGGAGAAGAGTAGAAAGGATGGGATTTTTACAATGTGAAAAATATAGATGAGCTGACAGAGTGCAACCTACAGTTTCAGGAAGCTTGCTTCTTAATGAAGGTATTTCACTGATACAGTCTTCTTCCCTCTTATCTTCCAAAAATAAAATAATTTTGTTTTAGGACCTTAGTTTGTCTACCTCTTCTTCCAAAAGTGTGTTTTTTCACTGGACATGCAATATTATTTAGTATAAAAAAAGGGATTATGTTGTACTCTAAATCTGCCCAGGGAGAAAATGGATAGAGATATTTTCATGTATATATATACACATGAATATATATATATATATATATATATATATAACTTAATTTGTTAACTTTTAGGAAAGACCTACTTCTCTGTGAATATGAGTGTGAAGAGCAGGTAGAAAGAAGAACCTTTAAAAGAACCTTTGCTCACCTGTGATAAGCCTGTGTAAGAGGGGAAAGGAGAATTTAATAAGTTGGCTCCTGTCTGCTGGAATTCCCAGCCACTGGCATGTTTTCTGTCAATGCACCATAGTGCAATGTTAATGCAGGTAGTGTGTGCTGTGCAATGTATGTTCAGTAGTGCACAGAGGTAAATACTTCATGTACAAGTTCCAAATCTTTATTTGTAGTTAACACAACTGAATTCTATTAACTTCTTAAATATATATTTTCAAATTAAAAAATACCAAGTGCTGCAGTTTTCAAATATAATTTATTGTATGTTGGTGAAACAGAAATTGCATTTGTGCAGTGTCTATGCTATTTTATTTGTAGGGCATGTATGTTGGCACATACAAGAAGTATACCTGTCTTAGTTTAGGGCAAATTAGGAAGGAAAACTCCAAATGGGGATTTCCCCAGGGAAATGCCCCTCCCCACTAACTGGTCCGGGAAAAGAAAAAAAATTCCTTAGAGAGAAGTGGAAAAAGCTGTTTATTTAACAGAAATTGAGTAATATTAAATAATAAAACCTCTTGCTGTTCGATGGGATGGCAAGTCTAGGAAGAAAAGTCCTTTTCATGTGGTGTGGCTCGGCTCGCTCAGGTTCTTATCAGTCCCTCTGGCGCTGGAAAGTGCACAGATCCAAGAAAATTGGGAAAAAAAACCAAACAAAGGTCCAGGGAACTCCTCTGCCTCAGCTAGCTAAAACTAACTAAAATCCAGAGAGAAGCTCTGTCCCGCTGTCTGTCCATGCTGCAGACACCACAGTCCAGGAGCAGGATGTGTGGGAGTGATGTTTTTCTTTAACACAAACTGCGCGCTTCTTTTTCTCCCTCTCTTGCTCTCAAAGCCAGTCTTAAAGGTGCAGAACTTAATATATAACATAAACCAGACGATTGGGGATACCAGTATCATAAAGTCACCCCAGGACAATACCTATGAAAGAAACTAAGTGCCACTTGCTCTTGTGATTTCCATTATTTGAAAACTTTAGAAGTCACAAGGGAGTCCAAACCAACCAAAGTATGTCACATAGTAGAAAATATGATGCCACATATCACTAATTTAATTTATAACAAGAAGCAATCTAGGAGACTATCTTTTCTTGGAATAATTGCAGCAAAAATCATGAAACTAGTGTAAAGCATTCAAGAGTACCATAAAATACAATCTCAAGAGCAGCTCTGGTAAAAGTCTGTAGAGTGTAGTAAGCAAAATACTGATTATTATTTAAAGAATATTTTTGGATGAAAGTTATGTTTCATAATTTGGTTCTGTCATTGAAGTCCAATATAGACTTCCAGCTGTTTTTTATTAATTACTCTGCTAATTAGTTGGCTCCCAAGTGAAAAATAAATGTATTTATACTGAGATGTGGTGCATTTAAGTATTTGGCACTAGCTAAGAAAGACATTCTGAAAATAATTAAAATTTGGAGAGAGAATTAAAGATGTTTTATCAGTCTTGAAATAAGCCTGCGTACTGAGATACAACTGCTAAGGCACCATGTTCCAGAATCTGTCCTTTAAAAGGTTCTTCAGAGACTCCTGGCATTATTCAGAAGAAATAATCTACCCAGTGTGAATAAGGATTTGCACTAGATTCTAGACTGTAATACTTTGAAATCCTTTGAAATAATAAAGTGTTTTAAAGGTCACTGTTTTAACAATATGCTTTTGTACATCTGGATTATGATTTATTATTATGTGTACACCTAAGGTTTTCCAAGTGATCACTCATGATTTTTCCAAGCTGGATTTCAGGAGCATTTAATCACATATGTAGATTGGGTATCTGATCTTTTTATGGAGGATAACTGCACCACTGTAATACTTTCCAGTACTATCACAAAAAACTGCCTATAATATATTTTTATTACTTAATTGAGTGTAGCTCTCATTACTGAGAAAGAAAGATAATGCATGGTCAGCCTGAGATCAACAGGACTCTGTATCTCTGCCAAGATGCTTTCCAGTGTTCAGTCAATCTCAGCATGTGCTGGTGCCTGGGATTGTTCCTTCCCAGATTCAAGATTTTGAAACACAATGTAACTTTAGTCTTCCATAATTCTAGCATCAAAGGAAAAATTAAAATGGTAACTGTGAGGGGCCAAATTAATTTTGATTTCTGTCTCAACACTGGTTGTCAGAGGCATCTGGGGAAGGGACTGCACTCTTGCCATTTGCAGGTGGCAGCTAGGAGAAGATGGGAGAAAGCCTTGTCTCTGATGAGACTTTGCCTGGCAACCATTTCATGTCTCACATGGGACAGGCAGTCAGGGGAACACCAAAGACACTGGATCCTCCAGAGAGATTCTCCAATCAGAGGGTGAAAAGTCTCCACCAAAGGGCTGCAGTGGAAGGTTGGACTGGGCCAATGGACTCCTGTCAGCAGGCAGACTTTGGGAGGAGCCGCGGGTAGCTATAAAAGTAACTGAGTCAAGAGCTCTTGGTCTCCTTTTTTTGCCCTGAATTAGAAGGTGTTTTTAAGACTTACTTTATGTCTCATTATCTTCCTCTGAGTTTGCTAGCAATAAACTTACTTTGTATCTCTAGTTTTTGAGATTTAATCTGTATTTTGCCATTGGAGTGTTCTCCTGGTCCTTATCTCAGCTCATGAGCCCTTCATTAAAGTTTTCTCTCCCACGTCCAGCTGTAGCAGAGGAGGGTGAGTGAGCAGCTTTCATGAGTGCCTGACATTTTGCCAATGACATGAACCATTCAGTTTAAAGTGCAAAGCAGCAATAGCAATTTTGTCCTAAAAGTGCCTTAACCTTTTGGAGTTCAGCTGTCTCAGAACAGAAAACAAGGTACCTGGAGAACAGCTGAATTATTGAGAAGTAGGCCTCCATATTATTAAATATAATGTGTCAATCTCTGTCATTTCAGAAGAGGCAGCTTTTTTGCGCAAGGAACTTCATTTAACTTTTGTATCTCAGTGACAATGGACCATACATCGCACTGTGTATTTTCAGTTGTGTTATTGGCCCTTTTTATCTAATTAAGTTCTTGTTTGTCTGTATCTAGATAAATCATCAGATCACTTACTTGACCATTGCTTTCAGAACTCTGGCTTTAATTTATTGGAAAAAATGTAGCATACCATATGCAAACTTAATTCATAGATGTCTATGATGCTGCACTGCTCTGGAGCTCTGGCTAGCTTTGCAGTGATGCTTCTTGCCCTCCGGTGCAGGCAAGTGCCAAGAGTGGGGAATCACTGGGGCGTTGGCCTTTCCCTCAGTAAAACCTCCAGAGACTTGGGCCACCCCAAGCTCTGTGGTGCATGGCGTTAGGGGTGGAGGTAAGAAAGTCGAGGAGCCTCTCCAGAGTGAAGTTCCCAGCAATGGTTTATTTAGGATGGGAAAACGAGGAACACACACCAGAAAGCATCAGACCCCAGAAAGCCCTGACAACTGCTGTGCAACGGATTAAGTATAGCCCGAGCTTCAGGGGACGGTACAAACAATGGACCAATAGGGAGTCCTGAGGGGAGGAGTAAGGGGAGGGGATCACAACTTCAAAACCAATAGGGATAAAGCAGGGGGAGGGAGCAAGAGACACTAACCAATGGGACCTCAAGGGACAAATGATTGACAGGGAATGATCTGGAAAATAGGGTGGGGTTTACAATGATATACAGGGAAGTAGGGGCAGGGTTGGGATGACAGACAAGGGACTTTCCAGAAGGAAGGGAGGGGTTTATTTTGACAGCTAGGATGAGGGAGGGATAACAACAGGTAGAAACCAATACATTTAACCCAGGGGAAACAGAACATTCCAACAAAGCTTAACATTATTAAATAAAACACACTACAACATTTCTACTAATTCAAAAGAGTCTTTTCTATTTGTATGTAGTCTGTGTAGCTGCCAGCTAGAAAAAGAATTTCCTACACTCAAAGGATTGGTTTGTATTTCGTGTGGTACTCTGTATGAAGATTACATTTAAGTATGCTGCCCATGAGTTACAGGTCTTCCCATAATCACTTTTGGTCTCATGTCAGTGATATGGAGAAAGAAATTCACTGAAGCCCTTTCAGAGAAATCACTGATTTCCCCATTTGCCCTTCCTCAGGAGAGAGAACACTATTAAATTTCTTTTGGTTGGTGAAATGGAAAATAAATTGTTCTCATAGCGTTTATTATGTTTTATACATCTATGTCTTGTATTAGATACTTGAGTAGATCAGATAAGATCTTATCTAAGATCTAAAATCTTAGATATGATCTAAGTAGATCAGATAGGTAAGAAGATAGTATTTTCATTATGTCTAATGATTTCACATCTGGCCTGTTAATGAGAGTGTTTAAGCGGGAGCAGATACAAAACAACTGCTAAATAAATGGTATTATTCTTATATCCATTATAGAATTGTAAAGGCTAAAGTACAAGGAAATGGTTTAGCATTTGATAGAGATGAGGTATTGTCTTCCTCTAAAATGGAAACCAGTTGATTTCAGTAATACTTCTCAGGAGGGATTAATGTAATTTGAACTAATACTGGATAAGGTTAAAGAAATTGCAGGATGAAGTATGTTAGGTGTTTTTGCTTCAGTGTGCTTGATTTTGGTTCTTGCTCTGATGAATAGCAATGTAACTACCTAAATTCACTTCTATTGTCTTGCTATCACTCAAAATAAGAACAAATATTTTTTGATCTCAGAGTCTTTGTTGTTTTGTTGTGGGTTTTTTTTTGTGTGTGTTTTTCTGGAGAATGTCATGCTTTGAAGAAAAAAGTCAATATTTATATAGTTCCATATGCACTTGGCACTTCCTCTCAAACCCTCTGTGCTATTTTCCAGCCCTATGCATTCAAAATCTTATAAAAAGAATGGGGTAACCTCTCGGGTTTTGTATCAAAAATCATTATAGGTGTAGTAAAAGCAACAATACTTTCAAATATATTAGTATTATCAAATATAAATATTATTATACTATTAACATCAGTATGAAATATATGCTATGAGTAGCTATTTACTATTAAAATAAATTCCCATAAACATTAACAGTGGTAGAACAAGGGACTTTGCAACATTTTCATTTAATTTGTACTTAAGTGTATAAAAGGATGGTATTTGTAACACAACAGACTGCTTTTCTATAGCTTGTTCAATGGAATTAATTTACTGCCTGCTTGGTTGCAAAGAAAATATTTAGAAGTACTTTGATATACTTTAGGTGGAATGGAAAAATAATTTGACCTACTTGTAAGTTAACTGCACTTTGTTGCTGTTTTGAAGTTTATACTTCATTAAAGAGGGTTTTTGAGACTTTAGGAATATGGTGCTTTGAAGGGGAATAGTCTGAGCTCCAAAGATTGCATTTCAAAGGTTTTGTATTTCAGCTTGCAATATGGATACCTTAATTTTAAAATTTTTATATGCTGTTAAATGGAAGTCTTATTACTTGCTATCTATGTGGAGAAAAAGGGTATATTGAGAATTCTTGAATATTTTTACCCCTTTATTCTCTCTGTCAAATTTTCATTGAATTCCCCCTTTTCTAACAAGATTGACATTGGTAAAAAAATTATACTTAAATAGTCTAGAAAAAAATATTTAAACATCATGTTTGAGACATAATTCCCAGACTAATCCTGGAAATCCTCTCAACATCATCAATTGTATTTTACTGTGACACAGTAGAGAGAGAAGCATTAGGTGTCGAACTTTTATTAAAAAGCCACTAACTCCTTTATTTACATTCTCCATTTGTCAAATCTAGTTCACTTCTATGCTGCCTTTGGCTTTTGTTGCTATGAGGGAAATCCGGCAGCACAAAATTTAGAATGTGCTGTGATAGGGAAGATTTCGATTAGCAATCTTGTTTCTTGTTTGTTAAGAGAATTAAGTTCTAATAATTGAATACATGTCATGAAAAATAACTGAAAAATACTATTATGAAGTTTTACTTGATAGGACTTTAAATTTTTTTTTCTTTGTTTCTACACTAACTCAGTTTTTATTGATGTCTTAGGTTACAATGTAAGATGTAACCAAAAGTATGTATTCTATCACTAGCTGTTAAAACCAGGTGGGGCAGTGTTCTTTATCTCTTCCATGACCCATCCCTCACAACTCTGGAGGATATCTTCTGTTAATGGGCCATTGAGTCTCACTGCATGACTGATGAAATTACACCATCCAGTTGTGAGCTGCTCTACCCAGGGGGAGGAGCCAAACATTCCTACCTGGGTAAAATCTGAGGTTGGAACACCGTAGATGACCTTAGCCACTGGATTCCCGGAGGAAGACCAGACCCTTCTTCTGCTTCAGCAGAGTTACGTCTATCACTCCAGTCACCATTTAATTGGACTGCTACCAACACCCTGACCAACAAACAGGGTGTCAGGTTGTATTCTGACTCTGTCAGCATTTTTATACTATTGCATTTATTTTAGTTTTCGTATTAAATTGTAGCTCTGACTTGGGATCTCCCACTGCTTTGCTTTTGAACTAGTACAATTTGTATTCCTCCTATGCCTTTCCAAAGAGAAAAAAGTTGACTGAGGTAAAGGTATGATATATAGTCTACATACCGTATTTCTTATCTTTAAAGATAATCTAATAAAGTACAGGGGAATTAAAGGTAATCTTTGGCTTGTCAAGTCCTCTAGGCTAGGGTCATGACAATGGTTCTAATTTTGGAATATATCTAATAGAACAAATCTGGAAAAAAAAGTTGTCACCACAACTTAGGTCCTAATATCTGACTATCTGTGATGTTTCTTTAAATCTGCGCTCATGTAAATGCAATTTAAATAAAGAACAAGAACCTTAACATCTGTCAAGAAGCTGAACTGGCCTTTGCCTACTAAAGAACATAAATCCTCTTTGCTATTTTCAAAGCTGAAATAAAGCCTTTATCCCAATGTCAAGTAATTTGAACTTGAAGCAACTGCTGTTTAAATTCTTCAAAATAAATTTACAGTTGAATCCACCAGAACAGAGAATTAATCATCGTGCTGGGGCCTCTAAACTGTTCCCCTTTTCTCTTCAAATGTGTTGTGTTTAGTAAGCAACTTTTCCAGCAAAAGTACATCTTCAAAAAGAATGGGAATGGAGTGCAACAGAAGACTTCCTGGACAAGCTGAGGGTAAACATATTTAGCAGTGAAAACAAGGGTGATAAATGATTGACAGAATAATTACCAAACTTGCATGAGATTGAGGATGCTAGGGTCAGGAAGCTAGCTCTTTTGGTAAAATATTTAAGGATTTTGCCTTGCTTCTATATGGAATTTGGAAAAAATAGAAGGAAAAAAAAGAAAAAAGAAAGGTCGAGGAAGTAGCATAAGTGTTTTGTCCCATGGTCTGTCTTCACAATGACAGTGATGTCAGAGCTAATATCTTCTCATGTGTGGACTAGTTATTTTTTTATTAATACTGATCCATAGCAGCATGCAAATACCACTAAATTATGGAAGACATTATTTCTTATGTCCTTTGCAATGTTTCAGAAGCATTTAAAGGCCCCCAGTGGAATAAAGATTGTGCATTCAGACCACACCACTGTGCACCAAAACCTGCCCTTTAGAAGTGTTAGCAGACCCTCAGGTCTCTTGTGTCCCAGTACAGTGCCCTGGCAAAACTGCCTCTAGTTATAATGCACAGAAGTAGTATTGGAGTCAATGAAACTTAAATAGAATTAGCGTAATTGAAGAGATCGGATTCTCTGTTTATAAGAACAGAGAAGACAATGGGAATTTTAAAGTATAATTTTTTAGTTTTGCCAGGATTAGAATAACCTTGACTCTCAGCCAAGAACATTCCAAGTGAGCTAACGGCAGGAAACACATCCAATGTTGAGATCATCTTTGCAATAAGATAATAATTTAATTTCATTTGTGAAGGTCATCCAACCTTGTTTAAGGACAGTATTAGTGTACAGTATGTTCACATATTTTAATGTCACAGTGTGAAAGACATGAAAAGGAGTCCAAGAACCAGGATACAACTACTCTAAGAAAATGTTACAAAATGATGGAATACTATTTCTTAAAAAACATATTATAATGAAATGTCGGAGTTCATAGATGTTATTTTAACTTTAAAGTTTAACTTTGAATTTCTTCATTTAACTCCATATTTTTTGCCCACTATATACAGGTGTTCAAATTCATCAAACATTTGGAATCAGAAACCATTTTGAGGAGTCAGTCAAGATATTCTCAAACTGCTCAGAGTAGTCATATCTGGCTTATTTGAAACGCAAGAAACTATGTAAAAATGATTTTGGACAAAAGTGCAAAAGAAGTAGTCCTACTCCTCTGTTAAATTTCAATTTTAATCTATTTCATTATGCAATCATGTCTTCAGATTGTGCAGGCTGGGATCCAGGAGATGACAAGCACTAGGGAAGACACCTTTTTTGGTACAGTTCCCCCACAATGCATGTATGAAAACCTGGCTTTAGTTTAAACTTATCAAGGAGGTGTCTGTGCTATGGCACTTGGCTGTGAACTGGAGTGACAGAAGTGTAGGTGTATTTTGCTCTGCCTCTTTGCATGGCTGAAGTGAGGTGGTTTCTTCGACTGCTTCTCCCACATATGCCCGTGGATGCCCCTCAGCTCCTGTGGATAGGTGGAAAGGAGACAGACATATTAGAGTCCCACTAATCTGTGTGAAATATTTTTCAAGAAAATTACCTGTAACTTTTGGAAGGTAACAGAATTGCTTGAGAAAAAAGGAGCAGAGGTAGCATCAATTTTAACAAATGAATGGTTGT
The DNA here is from genome assembly GCF_049639895.1 of Pseudopodoces humilis. Classification (NCBI taxonomy): domain Eukaryota; kingdom Metazoa; phylum Chordata; class Aves; order Passeriformes; family Paridae; genus Pseudopodoces; species Pseudopodoces humilis. Next base: position 96,427,449 of record NC_142200.1, on the reverse strand, counting down.
GCTACAGATAGCTTTCCTGGTTTCCAGGATTCTCAACAGAGCAGGAAAGCTTTCCTTTTAATATTTTTTTTTTTTTTAACTCATTCAGATAATATATGTATTGGAAAGCTGAGAGAAGGAGAAATTTACGACAAAAATGCACTTTCAGTTATATTTAACAAGTCACCATGACTTTGTCTTCCCATCTTCTAAATCTTTCAGTCTTGAGAGTTAAGAGGAAAGCTTTTACTTGGATGAGTTAGGTGATGAACTGTAACAGTGACTTGAGAGTCACTCTGTGTGGTCTTTTTGCCACTCTTCTGACTCTCTTTGAACTGCTGAATATAAATATATTTCTTGGGTGTGGGTTTGAACTGCTGAATATAAATATATTTCTTGGGTGTGGGAAGCAACTGCCTTTTTTAGATGATGTTGATGAAGAAGAGATGGACTAGAAGGCCCTCAAAGACTTCACAAATCAAAGAGTATTTTCATGCCAATTGTGGAAGCAGGATTTGGAGAATACTAACAAGTCAACTTGTGGAATGTGGGAGAAGCATGATTTGCTTTCAAGGATCTTAGAAGTTCATAAGTCTTCTTTATAAGTAGTTTTTGTTTTCTAAAAAAAATCAGTCTTTCAAAATCTTGTAATTGAGGAGTATGCTTTTTTCCCTCTTCTTTTGTTTTGATTTTAGTTTTGCTTTTTGCTTTGTAGAGCTAATTCTGAATTTACAATGACAACAATTTAGGACTAATTCTACTACAGTAAAAGGGGCTGTGCAGTGAAGAAATAGTTTCAGAGAGTTGATAATCAGTTGATAATCCATTGATAATCATATTTAATTGCATGTTCGTCTTTTTTCTTGGGCTCTATATCAGTCCGTGCCACTTTTTCATTTCTGAAAGACAAAGTGTTTGTAGTACTTATTAAAGGAAACTCAGCAAAACTCATTTTACATGACTAGTATTATACAGTAATAAAAACACCAAGTCTGCTTCCTTGAGCTCTTTTTAGGATAACCTTTACATGTGGAAATCTCTGTCAGTAGAATTCAAGCCTACCTTGTCCTACTTGGATTTTTCTGTTTTCAAGGTCTTGTAATTGCAGGCACTGAAGTAATTTCTACATGGCAGTGTACAGGTCTGGTGATTCACTGAAGAATTGATATCTGAATTATCTGCAAAGGCTATCTCAAGTTTCTTAATTTTGAAAGTTACAGGAAAAGAATTTGTCTCCTGGCTATCAAGTGTATACATTTACTAGAATGACTGTTGCAAGTAGTCCTGGTTCCAGACAAGGCAGGGATAATTTTTTGCAGTATCCAGGAGGAGGCATGGCCAGGACCTGGAGATTATTTTGTTTTACTTTATGTCATTGCTGAGGGCATGGAAAAGAGATTCTCTGTCTCTTCCAGGGAGAAGGTTTCCTTCCTATCAAGAAAACATGGTAGGGGAAGCCGGGAAGCCATCTACTATTTGTTTATTGTCGTGGACCTTCCGTGGAAATCATTTCTTTATCTTATACCTTTAGTTATTAGTATTGTTGTTGTTATTGCTCATTGTCTTACCTCATTGCTGTTTCCAGTAAATTGTTTTTATCTCAACCTATTCTCTTTACCTTTTGTGCCTCCAGTTGAAGGGAGACAAGAGGATGAGTGGAGGTGTGGTTTTAGTGGGAAAACTGAATTAGAAAAGATCATTCCTAAACCAGAACACAAGCCAAACTGCATATTATTAATTTTCAGTTGTTTTCAGATTGTATTTTCCTCTTAAATGCTCACTGCAATATGCATCTATTCTCTTCATTTCTTTAGGCATTTCATTCTGATGTTTCAAGCTCAAAGACTGTTGCTTGTGTGAGTATATCTGCCAGGGCATGTGAGCACAGTTTTATGCACATCCTTATGTATACTGTCTTGAGTTCCTTTGCTGGTTGCTATTGCGTGATTGAATACACAATTCTGGCTTCAAAATTTCTTTTTTCTGTAAATACTGAAAAAGCCACTGTTACAAGTAATTTGTAAAATCAACATTCCATTAAAACTTCAGGTTAAATTTATAATTGATACTGTAAGTATCAAATTTGGTACTGTGAATGTCTTATAACCTTGCTGAAATACATACAGAGCAATATAAATGGATGTTTAGAACTTGCACAATTACGAATTTGGCAATTTGTATGGCACCTTTTTTTTTTTAAATAAAAACTGATTATTCACAGGAAATTGCCTATTTATATATATATATATTTACTGTTTAAACAGATAAAGATCCTATGTTGACTGCAGACCACCAGCAACAAGTTCCAAGCTCAACAGTGGACCACAGCTTCAGTTTAAAATTCATGTGTTGTTTCCACCACTATAGATGCCTGCCAGTATTTCTGCTGGTTGACTTTTGCTGCTGCCATGAGCTGTGAAATTGACACCCACAGGGGCCAGTAGCTATAACTAAAAAGTGTCATTTATAAGACCTTGCCAGTCCTGAAAACACTGGCTAGGTTACTTTGTGACTCTGCAGGAATGGAGACTATCATTGCTTAGTTATATGTCTTTTTCACTTGACTAAAAGACACATATGTTGCTACCTTGTCATCAAGGATTCGCAATGCTTTTTTGGCTGACAAACCCCAAAGTCACAAGACTGTATTCCCATAATACTTTCTAGCAGTTCAACTCTTTTCTTCATGAGCTGATAGCCAAGTCTGTGACTTTCTCATACTATCAGCTTTAGGATTATAAATTTGGTTGTCCTGGTTATTGCTAAAATAATATTTACCCATAGCTTGAATAGCAAAATTTGGCCAGTTGTATCTTGACAGTTATGTTCAGTGATAATGATGCAGGAAGCACAAGGGAATTCAGACAATCAAACAGGATTTTAAGAGTGAGCTGTTTTAAAATTTGCTAGCAGTTTTCCAACTTATGTATTTTGTGCTGAAAATTTTCTTTTCTTTTCTTTTTAATATATACACTTTTATTTTAATCGTAAGGACTTTTTAAAATGATATCTGCTTCTGAATGTGTGTCATTTTTTGCCTCACATACCCTAGTTAGAAATCTGAATATATCTTAGTAGTCTAGGAAGTCATGATTTGCCTTCCATGTACACCTCTTTTCTCAGAGTGAAATGATTTCCTAAATTAAGAAAGTATTTGGAAATCTATGCCCTTTTGTGCTCTTTTTAATGTGAAAAAGGTCAGAATAAGGTTACCTGGGGAGCTGCAGAATCTGCATGGGTCCAGAGGTATTAAGAAATATCCATTTTCTTTTTTGTATTGCAGAGCACCAGAACAGACTCTGGGAAAGGTAAAAAGGTAGTATAAAATATTGTAATATCATGGTGGATCTTTTACATGTATCTATAGAAAGGAAGTAATTCTGTACCAGAAAAATGTCAAAGCCTGAAAGATGATTAAATTTGGAAACAAATTAATTTGGAAACAAATTATTTTGGAAACAAGTTCATTTAACCCTCCTAGTAAATTGGGTTATTGGGCAAAGTTTCCTACATGAATAATGTAAGCTATCTAGGGGGTAGACTCTGAATTCTTATGGGAATTTACTATTAAAGTGTAATTTTAGTGCCATTTGAATTACTACTGTATGAAAAGGACACTGTGAAATATGAGTGATTTTCAGCAATTAAAATATTTCTGATTTTTAAAAATCTTAGCATATTGACATTTACTAGTGTTTTCCATTAAGTTTGCCAAAAATAAGACAAACTTTTAAATCTGTCACCAAAACACAAAAGAGTGCCTGCTACAGGTTTTGTAAGGTATGTCTCTACTCAATTTTGCCTTGCAAGAATATGATGGGAAAGATTTCATTTTCAGAAACATTGGTGTTAGTCCTCTATCTGTAGAGTTGTTAGCTTGACTGAGACAAAGAAAAGAATAAAAAACAAAATGAAGATCAGAGAGAAGAAAAGAATGAAACATAAATTTGTACACATTTCTATTACTGTTGAGCAGTCCCAGTTTTTAGTACACTTTGAAAGGAATTAAAAAAAAAAGGAATCTTTGATCCACAAATAGGAAAACATAATTTCTTATTGTTTTAATCAGGTAAATACATTACAAACCATGACTAATCTAACAGATCTCCTTTTGGAATCCCTAGTATTTGTTCTGCAACTATTTTGTCTGTGGTTTCTCTCTGTGAAAGGTCTTGTCACAGATTGAGCAAAATATCTTTAAGGAAGATATATGTTTTTCATAATTGTGGAAAATGAATGAAAAGTAACTCAAAACTCTAAAAATCCAGAAATCTTTGTCATATCTGAAAGCTGTTTATAATAGGTGAACTCAAATTTAGTGACTGTTGAAACCAGTTACTGCTTTGGGTCTGCACTCACATCTCCTGTGATTTGCACAAAAACTTGAAAAAATTACTGAAGTTCTGCATTGACAGTAGTCCTTAATGTAAAGGTGGCAAGAGGAATACTACTACTCAGGTTTGAGCCAAACTTGGATGAGATCAGTATTTTGATAGCTTAAGCTATATAGAATATGGCATTCCTTATGGAATGTACCCATTGCATGCAAACAGCATGAAGATGTAGGTTAGCCCATCGTTGGTTTTATGCAATTGTCTCAACCATCCTAAGCCATCCTACAAAAAGTACAGTAAGAGATTTGAAAAACTCAGTCCTCTAACTCACTTGGTTATTCACGTGATCTCTTCTAAAAGAGGAACTTTAGTCATAGTATTCACTTTATACCCTGAAAATATCCTCAAAGAACACAGAGGGGAAAAAAAGATGATACAAATTGGACAGTCACAGCTTTTAAGTCTAGGAAAAGTAAATGTCTTGCTGGTTGAAATAAAAGGAAGAACAAAACATGTCCTTAGTCTTCTTATCATCTTCATAAATGACTTGGATGCAGGACCCAAAGCCATATTAAGTAAGCTGCCAATTATACTAAATTGGGACGAGATGTGGACTCCCTTGAGACAGGGGGACCCTTCAGAGTGACACAGACAAATTAGAGAGATGGAAAATGACCTGATATGAAGTTTAACAACTGCAAGCACCAGATTCTGCACCTATGATGGGGCAACTGTGCTTGTGTGTCAAGACTGGGTAACAAGAGAATGGAAAGCAGCACCGTGGAAAGGGGTCCTGGTAGATGGCAAGCTGAATGTGAATCAGCAGTGCCCTGACAGCCAGGAGGGCCAGGAATGTCCAGGGGGGCATCAGCATCACCAGCTGGGCAAGGGAGGGGATTGTCCCCTCTGCTCTGCACTACTGCAGCCTCACCTTGAGTGCTGGGGGCAGATTTGGGCACCACAGTACAAGGCAGATATTAAGCTATTAGAGAGGGTCCAAAGGAGGGCTTGTGAAGATGGTGAAGAGCCTTGAGGGGAAATCATAGGAGTAGCAGCTGAGGTCACTTGGCTGAGGGGAAATCTCTTTGCAGTCTACAACTTTCTCATGAGGAAAAGCAGAGGGGCAGGTACTGATCTCTTCTCTGCGGTGGCCTTTGACAGGACTTGAAGGAATGTCCTGAAGTTGTGTCAGGGAAGGTTTAGGTTGGATATTAGAGAATGATTCTTCAGTGGCTGGGTGCTGGAATAGACTCCTCAGGGAAGTAGTCACAGCACCAAGCCTGACAGAGCTCAAGTAGTGTTTGGACAATGCTGTCAGGCACATGGTGTGATTCTTGAAGCTGTCCAGCAGCTGTCTTGTGCAGCACCAGGAGCTGGACTTCAATGATCCTTGTGAGTCCATTGCTTCTCGGGATATTCTATGATTGTAATTCTTTCCAGAGTATGGCATATGAAATTTCTCGGTTTCTGGAAAAGATGCAGAGGGATAAACGCAATCATCCCTTGATAGTGGCCTTGTAGACTTAAATGAGAGCACTATGTCATGTACCACAAGCTAGAAAACAATTCTGGGAAAGGATTGCTACTACAATACTATATACTATTTATATTTTTAAAATATACTTATCTTTTTAAAGAGAAGTAGTTCCTCTCCCAGAGGAAACTTTGGCCAGAGATGTTATAGGTACAGAAATTTAGGTGGTTTTCATTCACTTCAACTGTATTGTGTAGTAGACTATGGTTAGCATTACTAAGACTAAGACCCAGTTCCATACTTTATTTTGTGTTATAAATTTTTAATTGACATAAAGTTCATCAGGATTACTCTAAAACCTGGTATTCCTGAGAACAGCTGGTTTTGGTCACAGCAATTGCTTCTGTAGGCAGATTGAACTTTTTCTTCTGGGTTTCCAAGTCAGAAGGCTTTTGCTAGTTGAAGGGGTGATAAATGTTACCAGGCACAATTTAAACAGTGGTGTCTTAGAGAACCTGAAAAGGAGAAGATGTGAGCCATGATGTGGCACTTGGTGCAATATGGTTTAGTGGGCATGGTGATACATTAAGTCAAACATTGGTTTTTATGATCTTTTCCAGTCTTCTGTGATTCTATTACATTTGTTGTGGATATTTTTCGAAAACAATGTGACTAAATGTCACACTTCTAAAAAAATCTCAGTCTTGCTGTACAGTTGATTAACTCATTGTTATTAGCATCATATTTTTTTAACATCATAATTTCCCCTAATTTTATTTATTTATCCAGGCACATGATGGCAGCAAAGCACTGAGGAGCCCACTTGCCTCCTGTACCATCAAAGAGCACAATAACTGGCTACTGCAAGAATTTAGTCTAACCAGAATGACAGCCACAAACAAACTGCATTAAATATAGGCACATATAATAATGATGCTTAAGAAATAGAACCTGTATCTCTGTGCATGTTTGTTTGTGAATATTTCCTTGCTGCCTTATTTTCTACAAAACACATACTTGAGTGTTAGGTGTCAGCATGGGTTAGAAACGTCAGTTCAACGTAAAAAATAAAACTTTTTTTTTTTAAGTTACATATTCATCAGTCTCAAATGAGGCTGAAATCCAGTACAGCTATTTTTGTTCTGCCCAAATCCAGGGTAGATCAAATAATGGTTTAAAAATTGACCAAAAAATGGAGTAGAGATACCTTACTGACATTCTTCAGCCTATGTACACAAAGAAGTTTTACATAATGTAAATGCAATACCCATAAATAGAAAAGCATAAACCATATATACGTAAAAAACTATACCTGAAGAGAAGAAAAGAAAAATGCAATGGAAGAAAATAAAGGAATTAATAGAGTAATTTAGCTGATGGCTTTGTATATTTTACCTTCTCTTTTTTCTACTCAAAAGACATCTTTATCTATCTATCTATCTATCTATCTATCTATCTATCTATCTATCTATGTGGATATGGATATATCATCTATATATATATATCTGTATCTAGAAACAAATATGTTTGTGGATATGGTTATATCTATATGCCTTAAACAAGGGACACAGAAGCAGAAAGTGAATTACATCAATGCTACAAGTTTGCTCTGAAATGCTGAATTTCTAAATATAGAATTTTTGAGTTCATTCCATGATGAGTATTGGGGTTGATTCAAATAGCTTCAGTGTCACAAATGAAAAATGTACAACTAGAAGTTTCTGCATGTAATTTTGACTCATCTCACTTACTTGTTTGTTAATAATAATTTGTCATTAATAATGCTATATGAGTAAAACGATAAAAATCACATTTTGTAGTGCATGACATGACATTTCTCTCTGCCAAATGGCATATTTATGACCAGTGAAGTATGAGAAAATAATTGTTTCCTGTGATAGGTCCACGTAACACTTACTGAACAAATTATTTCAGCTATGTGTTTTCAGCAACACTGAAATTTTTTTCCATGTCTTAGCAATTTTTTGGTATTACAGGAAAATTGCTAAACCATCATAGGGAGTGCTATTTTCCATTATTTTGAACTTTGCAAGGAAGCTTATGGAAATTTGTATGTCAGTAGGACCAAGCAAGGCGGCTGGTTCTCTGAGATGTGAGTCTGAACAGTGTTAGTCAAATGTATGAAAATTATGACAGTGCAGATGTGACTCGCTGTTATGTGGACAAAATAGTGTTTTATGTCACCCAGTTAGTTAATTTCCCATGATATACATGCTTTATTACATAGCTGCTCATTCACTATGTTTTTAAGTACAATATAAGATACCTGAAGGCGTTGAGCCACTGACACAGGTTGCCCAAAAAAATTGTGGATGCTCCATCCCTGGAAGTGTCCTGTGCCAGTTTGGATGGGGCCCTGGGTGATTGGAATTAGATGATCTTTAAGGTCCTTTATAGCCAAAACCCTTCTATGATTCTATGATATTTATCTTAATCTTACATAGATTAAAGGGGAATATTCACGTATAGAATACAAATTGCACTTCAACCCTTTGAAAAATGTGCCGAAATACCCATATTTTCATGTCAGTGTAAAAGATAACATATAGACAATATATGACAATAGTCATAATTCATAATATTGTCAAAATATGACAATATAGACAATCTCATTCTCTAGGTATTTGATGTAAATATGGGAGTTATTCATTTACATACCTCTCTTCCTTAAAGATTTTTTTTCGAGGTAATATTTTTTTGTGTCACTAGAGACAGCTAATATCCTTTTGGAGCAAGTTAGTAACTATTTCTGCAGATCCCTGATCAGCTCAATTCATTTAAAATTGTTGCTTGGAATATGGTATAACTCTTAAAATTATTAGTACAGAAGCCTACTCTGACTCAACAATTGTTCTATCTGCACAGATAAAAAGTAGGTCAAAAGGGACAGTGTGATAGGGGTCAATGCCTCAAATGAATTTCCACTTGCCTTATGTATCAATATCAGTTAGATATGTTTCTTTCTACGAAGCGTCCTTTGCTTTTACTGACTAGTTTTATATTCTGCTTTTCCTGAATTACTTAGAAGTAAAGAATTCATATTCTCAGTAGATAAGAATTAGAGAGGCAGCTCTTTTACTAGTGACTAAGACTAAACATGCCTATTTTTCTAATCATAGTTGGGTCATAGAAAATTATAAAGAAGTGTAATTTGTATATGGCAATTTTTCAGTCTCCTAATTTCAAAAAGTTTATGTCATAAAGTATAAAATAACCCCCCTTCTTCTTATCCCTTCTGTTGCTCTTTTAAATACTTTCTGTTAGAACATCTGTGGAAAGGGTGACTATCTATAAAAGTAGTACAAGGCAAAAAAGTAATGAAATGAATGTCAATGACTCTGTCTCCTACTGTTTTGTGAGTTATACACATAATCACTTCTGAAGCTTAGTTTTCAAATGAAAAAGGCCACAGGGATTTTTCTTAATATTTCAGCTACCTTTGGAATATGATCTCTGCTGCCTCTAGTTTTTAATTCCCAAGTTTGAAATCTGTTAGAGAAGAACGAGTCTCGTATAGAGAAGAGTCTCAATGTCCAAGTGAAAACTAGTAGCAGGTGGTGTCCCTCATGGGTCTGTAGTTGGACCATTCCTATTTAATATCTTCATTACTGACATAGTCAGTGGGATTGAGTGCTTCTAAACTCATCATGTTAAGCTTCGTGAATGCATCTGCTCCATCAAACCTCAATTATAAAAATACTGCTGGGAAATCAGAAGATTTTCACTAAATATATTCTACCATCTTTTAGCAAGTCTAAACCCTCATATTAGAAAATAATGAAGTTTTATAGCTAACTCTTCTTAGTTAATTTAATAGTATTTTTAAGCAGCAAGAATATTTTCAATTAAAAGGTTAGGGTTAGGGTTTTTTTAGTCTTTTTCTATTTCCCCTTACCCAAGGGAAGATTCTGTATGGATTTCAATAGTGTGCCTTTTGTGTTCATAGTCTGTAGTAATGGGAGCCTGAACTCTGTAAATCTGTAATTTGTAAATTTAAAAAAATGTCAATTTGAATGACCTACTTTGAATTAAGGTGACAGCTGTGAGCATAGACTTGTTAGTGAGTTTTGCAGCCAGCAAGTGGCAGCTTCCCACTTCATTTTGTGGTAGCTCAGGGTATATGAACTACTTATTTTTAGATTTTAAATCACATTTGAATTTCATAATTTTTGCTTTACTTATAGAAATACTTCCTTTCACACTGTTATGTTTGAAACCAGTATTTCTGGTCTTTACCACTTTTTAAAAGTGTTTTGTCCATGTTAATTGTACAGATGTCTAGGGAAACCTGAACTAACTTGTGAAACTTGTAGCTTTCCTATAAAATTTTGTATTACATCTTAAAAAATTTAGCTGAATTATCTTTTAGACAATGTTGTGTGACTATATTAAAATTTGAAGTAAATGTTAATCAAAGTAAATAGATGTTACCAAGTGTACTGTTCATTTCTTTTGTCTTAAACCAAATATACAGCAATATTCTTAAATGTATTATGGTCAATATGCTTCTACAGATTATAATTAAAAGAGTTTTCTGGTTTTTCTGTCTTTATAATATTTTTAATATTCCAATATATGTGTAATTCACATCTAAGAATTTTTATTTTGTTTTCTGTAAAACTTCAAATCTTAAAGTATGGTCCCAAAGCTAATGGTGTGTCATTTTAGACCTGTCTGATTTCCTAACTTTCATTTTGGGCATCTCTTATATTTTGTGAAACTTGTTGTAAAATCAAAATTGGAAGAAATGCTTTTCAGAAATGGAGCTGCATTATGACAGAATTCTGAGATATGCAAATTTAAGGAGACCTTTATTGTCTTAGCAGTCCTGCTCTCAGACATCTTATCTTGAAAGTCATAAAATTACCTGGAAAAGTATAGATGGGTAGAAAAATCTAAACCCTTGTCTGTTTTATGAAAGAATTTATATGAAATCTGTAGTCAACTGTGTTGTAAATATTTTGAGACAAAATGAGGGCATCTAAATGGATGGGTAGGTAATGCATACTTCAGTTAAGTGCTAATGTTTTACAGGTTAATGCAGGGGAAATTTTGAATGTGCATTCCTATTCAATACTATTCATCTTTTTCACACAAAAATAAGTTCACAAAACCTCTTAACATTCTCTTGGAGGAAATATTCTTGTTAGTTCTTATTCTAACATTTTTAAATATGACCCTACACATTTCCCTTTTCAAGATGGGACATAAAAAAGAATGGATTTTAATTAGTGAATTTGAAGACATTTCAAATAATCTCTAAGGGATTTTTAAGATCAGCTGCTTGTTAGAGTAAGTTTTAATTTTCAGTAAATTAGAGTAAGTTATACTCAATGTCTTTGCCATTCTCAAAGATAAGCCAATGCTACCTCTAACAAATTTTGACTCATCTAAAATTTATTTGTTCAGCCAGAAATGTTGGGTTTTTTTGATACTTTAAAAAAAAAAAAAAGTTATTGTTTCTTGGTAATTGCTCAGGGAAAAAGTCACACTAAAAAAATCAAAAGGCATTTGATAGTCCTGGTGATTCTCTATGGGCATAATCAGCACACACACTACATATGTTAGAATTAGAGAGTTACAGGGCGTAAGAATTCTAGAAAGAAAAAAGCCAGAACACTTTCCCTCCTATGGCAGTAGCTATTCAGTCTCCTTCATTTAACATTTATAATAGCAAGATGTAGTGTGCCTTCAGGTAAGAAGAGAGCTTGGGTGTTTCTTTCTTTTTTTTTTTTTTTTTTTTTTCAGAAGGATATTGTCTCAGTGGACAAATGGTTGTGAGTTTTCTCTGAGCAGATTAATTCTTGTGAGGCAGGTCATCCCTCAGAAATCTGGTTGTGAAGGAACCTTTTATGCGAATCTTCCTTCTACAACTTCATATTTTTGAAAATGTCTCAGCAAAGGTAACTGGTTTAGACCTGGAGTAGCAGTCACTCACTCTGCATATTGAAAGACTGCACACACAGAAGTATGATAACAAGTTTTCAGTAGCGTCAGGGAAATACTACTTTTGTCCTTTTAAGTAACATGTTTTTCCAAATAGCAAAGTACCTTTAGTACTTCAGTATCTTGAGCTATAAGAAATATTAATCACACCAAAATGGAACTTTAGCCTATTCCTTGTAGTTAGCAGTCTCATAGGAACGTTTGATGATTGCTATATGAAAAAAACCCCAAAATTTCAACTTGAAAAAATATTCTGTCATGAATAATGTTTTACTGAATGAAGAGCAGAAGTTGCATTTAAAATTAATACTTCAACTGTTTAGCTAATTTCAAATCCAGTACTTGTATTGAAGACGGAAAAAGAGAAGGAAATAATATTGCTTGGAAAATATATAATTTCTAATCTCAATAGGATGCAAATTTTAGAACAATTATGAAAGAAGCATGGAAGCCAAAAGAAAACAAAATTCAGGACAAGTTTAACTCTTGCAAATCACTACATATGTGGTGAACAAGCTTGCTTCATTCAAAATGTCTCATCATCTATAGACAAAAATCTAAGGGGGAAAAGAAATTTAAAATTAGACTGCTCTAGCATTTTTGTGATGCCTCTGGTGTTCATCATTGCACATGAAACTATCATGGAAGATGAGGAATAATGAAAGATTTACAAAATTCCTCTGCTAGCAGAGGTGAACAGTGTTAAGTGTCACGATGCTTACTTGTCTGGCATGAGATTATAAATAGTGAACCTAAAGAAAGTTTTGCAAACATTCTTTCTTCACAGTTTTGTTAATGACCTTGGCATTTAAAAATATACACATCCTGAGTAAATTAGCTGTCAGTGCAAGGAACAAATGTGAATAACTTTGAAGACTGATGTAAAGGAAATGGGTTAAGATAGGATATGATAAAGCTGTTTTCTTAGAAAATAGCAGTAAGTCTACCTGCTGTATGCTTGGTTTCAGAAGGAACTGTGGTAGTACATTCCCCTTGCTCTTCAGGTCACACTATGATCATTCAGGACAGGAACAACTAAAAAATATATTTCCCCCAGTTTCTGAGGATTATAAAAAACTTTAGTGGGGCATACACTAAAAGAGAGGTATTTAAACAAAAGGATGCTATTAGCAGAAGAAGAAATAAGCAAATTGATTACTAATGCATTGAAATAAAAAAATACAAGGAAATTCTAACCTACTTTTAAAACAATTCACTTAACTCCTAATTGGAATGATTACTTTCAAAATGCAGCTCAGCAAGATTATGAAGGGAATTCTATAGGGCAATAATTACAAAAGAATAGGATTGGGTTAAGAGAATAGGGAAATATTTTCTAGTATTATGTTCTTGTGTTAAAAATAAGTGACATTCTCACTTATTATGCAATGTATTTTCAGGTTTCAGCATAATTTGGATTAGTGATGAAGGAAGATAAATCACTGATAAGAGCTTACACCTTAAGAAAGGACCGAATTTCATGTATGCTTTAATTTTTACTATCATTTTGCTTAACTTATCTGAATAATTTTTCTGATTGAACCATATCCCTTTTTATGCAAACAACCTGTGACTGTGCTGTCCCTCAGTAGGAGGCTAGGTATGTGCCCAGTGGGCAGAACCAAGTAATCAGGCAGAGTTGATTCACCTTTGAACCTTTAACACCATTGCATGCAAAAAGTGGCACATTGTCATTCTGGTGTTTGTTGCCTTGCTGTGACTGTTCACTTTGATAACAGTAACACATCCTTGTCGTTCTGTGCTGTGATTCTCACAGCAGAGTAGTTGAAAGAAGGTTTGCCAGGTGTGAGAAGCAGAACATGGCGATTATGTGTATGATTATGATTAGATTTAGTTTTAATGCAGTATCTAAATATTGCCAGTGCAATATATAAGTAAGGACTCTATGATCTCTTAGGATGGATTATAGTATAACAGGTTGTGGTCCCTTCTGTTGAATCACAACCTTCAGTGAGACCCCTTGCTTTTTAAAACTTCTCAGAGAAATCTAGGTGCAGCTATGTCCATCTAGTTTCAGATTCAGTCAACAGCTTTTGTCTGAAGGGTTATAATACAGATAGGTTCAGCTAGGTGACTATTCCTCGTCTTTGGGTGGGATGTACTCTGCAGGAATCCCTTGCAAGCTGCTTGCAGCCTGGGGATACTCAGTTTGCCCAGTTGGCCCAGTCTCCAGCAACCTTTTATGCCCTTTCATAGGCTTGCATACACCAAAGTCAATCACAAATCCCTCTGCTCCCCCATCCCTGGACTGTATTAATTATGAAGGATTCAGCCAGTTCTTCCTGTAATATCCACCTGCTGTTCTTATATTAGGACAAACCACACTGCCTGTCAGAGACAGAAAAAAAGGAGAAGGATACATGCGTGGTGGAAGGGAAGGACATACCCAAGACCTGACTATAGTTCAGTGGTGCCACACTGCTTTGTTTTTATTTGAACATTTTTGGGAATTTTGAGAACAAATGTGTAATATTGTTGTCCTATGAACTATCGATATCTGAAGGTTTGTGTCAAAATAACTGAAAGTAGTAGAAATCATATATTGAGTTACTTTAGCTCTTGACAAAACCACAATTCCAACAAACTAAAATATTCAAAATATTTGTGCTTTCTAGCGTGCCATCTCAATCAGTAGCCATCATAAATCAAAAAGATAGCGTTGCCAAACCTCTTTGAAATAATTCACTCAGTATCCTATAATCAGATCCATAAGAAGACATAAGAAAAAACTAACAGGGAGATTTTAGAAAATTTTGGAAGGAAAAAATATTTAGTCTGTACTCAGGATTTTTTTTCTTTTTGAATTCTATGTCTGAAACCAATGAAATCACTGATATTGTAATGACTAAGGTAATCTGTTTGCTGGATTAAGTTTATATTTGTTGAAGAAAAAGAAGTTCATAGGTTCATAAATGCAGTAAAAGTAATGTTCTCTTCAAACTCTTAATGAATTTCACTGCACTGAAGGCGTAGTATTGACTTAACATATAGGTATTACTCCATTTTCTAGAACCATTTTAGAGGAATTTGAGCCATGTCCAGATGACTTTTGAAGATTTCCAGTGCCAGTGTTCAGTCACCCTCCCAGTATAAAAGTATTTCCCGATACTCAGAGGGAAACTCCTGTGTTTCTGTTGGTCTTGTCACTGGACATGATGTAAAAGGGTCTGACTCTGTCCTTTTTGCATACCTCCTTCAGGGATCTTGGTAAGATCCCTCTGTGTGTCCTCTTCTTCAAACGGAACAGTTCAAGCTCTCTCTGCTTTTCCTCATAGGAAAGACCCTCCAGTCCCTTAGTTATCTTCACGGCCCTTCACTCGGCTGTCTCCAGTACATCCATGTCTCTCTTGTAATGGGGAGCTCAGAACTGAGCACAGTCCTTCAGGGCTGGCACCAGCAGTGTGAACAGAGCAACAACCTCCCTCAAACTTCTGGCAATACTCTGCCTAAAGCGGAGCGAGGTGCCAGTTAGCCTTCTTTGCTCTAAAGATGCATTGCTGCTTTGTATTCTGTTTATATAGATGTGGCACCTTGGGATATGGTTTAGTGCTGGACAAGGTGATGCTAGACTAATGGTCTGACCCAGTGATCTCAGAGTTCTTTTTCCAGCCTTAATGATTCAGTGATTCTATGTCTACCAGCATCCTCAGGTCCTTTTCCATCAAAAATTTTCTGGTTGTTTCTTCTCAGGTTGAAGGACTTTGCATTTCCACTTGTTGAACTTGCAATCCTGCTAGACCTTCCTTTAGATAGCATCATGACCCTTTGATGTATCAGTATCATCATAGTATCAAAATTAAAATGTAAAATATATATTTTTTGCTGATTTTATATTATTTAGGAATGGCCTGTTCTATTGTAAAATAGTTGTCTCTCAACTCACCTACAAGTGAACTTTAAAAAATTATATCAATAAAGACGTGCAAAATTATTATAAAGGTTTGAGAGGTCAGTCCATCCTGTTGTTTATAACTTTTCAAGGCTATTAGCAAGATGAAAAACAAATTGATCTGCTTATTTGATGTCAAGAGATGATAAATTTAGAAGCAATTCTAATAACAAGAGAATGGAACCATGGGAGGTTTATAGTTTCAAATTATGTTTGGTCTTCTTCCTAAGTAGTCTTCTTAAGTGCAGATTTTGACTTGCATCAAATGCATTGAGAATACTCTTCCATTCTACTATGCTGTGAATTAAATAAGTTTATTCTTGATGCAGTAACACAAGTTTTTACCTATGGGAATGTTAATTATTGGAATAATAAGAAACAAACAGTGTTTTCTGAAAGATGCATGTTTCTACAAATCTTCAGAGATCTCTTCTTTCTTACTTTTTGTTGCAGTACTTTTAATAATCCAAATACTTAACTACTGAAAGCTGTTTTTCTTCTGCTCATCAATGTGTGATAAGTGCTAAGAAACAGTGGACAATGCAGGAAGTGTCTCTTTTCTCTGGTGCTGCTTTTAGACTACATTAAAAAGGCCCCAAGCCCACAAAAAGGTCCCAAGCCCACAAGACCCCAAACTCACAAACCATGTCTGCAAAGGTAGATTTAACCAAGATGATGGTTATGGTTGTCATAAAACTTGGTATCTGATGTGCTTATTTAAATCCCACTGGGTGTTTCATTGGAGCCTAAATATATTTGGAAGTCTGCCCTCCAGTCTGTGTATATCAGCTCATGTTATGCTGTAAAATTTTTTAACTTGGAAGAGCCTAAACTTGAAGGTAAATTTAAAAGATTGAATACTGGTTGTTGCCTGTTATCTAAATTGTATGGATCATAAAGAGTACCAATGTTGCGGTAGCATTCTAATCGTAATGCATGACAGTGTGTATTTAGAGATTGTTTAATGCTTGTGGTTGTTTACACTGTGTTTATAGAAGTAATCTTTGTACCCAGCAGAGTTTCACATCAGAAGCACCTTCACTGTGAACCTTACTAGATCATTGAATACCTAATTCTGAGTGTAGAATTTTAGTATAAGCTTCTTAAACTTATTTCAGAAATGTTTGTTTTAATTTAAGAATTAACTCCAAATTATTTTATGGATGCCTGCTGAAGGATCTTAAAGCTGGTTTATAAGATTTAACAAATAGAAAATCAGTTATCAAAGGCTACAGGGGGTATTGTGAACAATCTATATTTAATTTTTAATTTGGAGTGGAATTCTTGCAAAATATTTTTCATTTTCTGGCTTTTATTTAGACTCAAAATTATGAATGCTCTAGAACCTACAAACATCTGACTTGGAGGGCCAATCACTATTACCTTTGTGGTCCTCTCAGATTTCAGAATCCTGCTATTTCCAGACTCTGAATGCATTTTTTTCCCCCTGGCAAATAAACCTACTGTCCACTAAATTACTCCATACTGTTGCTCTTTTTGGGTAAAACTTTCCTTATTGACTCACATTGATTCTCATCTGTTTAGTTTGTGTAATTGTCTGAATTACTTCAGAGTTTGTTTGTTTGTTTTTTCTGAAGTAATACATGTATTTAGACCTTATGTATGAAAACAACAGCTCTTACTATTTTTTCTGATGGTGGTACCCATGTTTGTTAGCTTGAAGGATGATAAGAGAAATTCATAAGGAGTAGTAGAGCCAGTTTCTGAACAGCAAACTGTGAAGATGACATGGAATCAACAAAGACAGATAAGCTAAAATCATGGGACTGTTTCAGTGGGAGAGGATTTGAGTAGTGATAGTGAACACTGTATTAAGGTTATTACCAACATCTTTGAGGGAAAACCCCTACAATTTTCAGGAGAGTGTGAACACATAGTTATATGAACCTATGTGAGAAACCTCAGTTTTATTCAACACTCATAAAATTTTGTCTGGATAGCTGCTTCCAGGTTTGGGGAAGGTTATGGCATTTAATTTTCCACTGTCATTTGATAGCCATAACTTTAGATATCATATCAGAGCTCAAGTTTCTTCTGTTCCTCAGGTGTATTTTGTCTATTCAGAACAGAATCTGTCTTCTCTTCTGCAGGTTTTTTGCTTCCTACATCTTTCTATAAGTGCTATAGCCAAGTTTCTTTATTTCTGGGTGATTTCCACTTTGATAATGATATCTACTTTTGTGTTCAGTCTTTCCCCTTATTCTGGCCAATCTTCCAAGAAGTGTTATTATATATAGCAGTTTTTTACCCCAGCTCTAAGGAGTCCAGTTTATGTTCACATTTTTTTCTCCAATAATAATCTTTTTTTATAACCTCCAGTTTATTCAGTTCTCAAAATTCTATCCTATTTTTAACAGCAGTTCTTTTTTTGTTTGTCCCAGATACCTTTCATTAATCAGATTTGTAATCTGACCCTGTAAATTTTCCTGTTGAAGGCTAAATTATTTGGCCTTTATATCACACCTCCTATCAATTAGTTATTCAAACTTGGCTCAAGTGCTCTGTCTTTAGAATTAAATTTTCAATACAATTTTTTCTGACTCACTTTCCTAGTTAGTAGACATTTGGCAAACATTCTACTTGTGAAACTATATATACAATCTCTTTTCTAGCATGCTGTCTTTTAATAGGTCATAAAGAATACTGTTGTGAATAATTTTCTCCTTTTGCAACTTCTTTTTCCTTGTTCTAACACTATGCTTTTAATTAAAAGGATAAAAATTCATTGTGTAAGTCTTTGTCAGCTAGTGGGATTCATTCTAAAATGAGAAGCAGTGAGACAACAGCTATTTTTGAAGTAAATGCATCCCCTTAGATCACTAAAAAATTGAGGACTTGGCTAAAAGAAAGTCTTTATCCTCAAGTGGAACATTAAAATTAAAAGAAAAGTTATTTGATAGATGTGGCCCAGAAGCATTTCTGACGTCATTTTCTTCCTTCCAGTTTCATGCATAGAGTGTAAATCGTAGATTATTCAATAGTATTCTTTAGAAAAGTCCTTATTACACCAAAAGCTTTTTTAATGATTATAGTGCTTTACAAATCACATACCTATTCACAAATCCCTTTATTTATGGACTGTGCAGCTCAATTGACCTATGATGATGCTGATAAACCCTAATTCCTTATTTCCTCTGATTAAGCTTGGATGATGTAAACATCTGCTGACACATTCAGTGACCTGTCAGAATTGGCTTGACTCCCAGAAAGTCCCATTAACCCCTTCCTGTAATAGCTTTGTATCCTGTGATTTTACTGGAATGGGAATCATAAAAGGAGTTCAGAAGTACTCAGTTCATATGAACAAAATCATAAGGATTTCCCAAATTGAAACCACCACTATTTCAAAGTACAGATTCATGTATAAAATGTCAATATTATTTTATTTCCAGGTCAAAGGGGGGTATTTTAAGCCCAAGCTCAAAAGTCAGCTTGTACAGAAAAAAAAAAAATGAAGTGCTTTTTAATGTTAGTGTGTTGTCTGCATTAGTTCTTACCTGTTCTGGCTGGATATGTACTTGCAGCTGTTCTTTAGAGCCAAATATTGTTAGACATAAAAGATTTCAGACAGACAACTGTATCCTGCATTTAAAGGTGCTGACTGGGGAATAACCTTATGAACTGTTGTTAAGAGTTCCAATACACTGGTTTTTTTGTACTTCATCCTATGTTAAAACATAAAGGAATGGCAGTTTGATGTGATATTTTTTTTGTCATTTCCCACACTTGCAATGTCATTTCTGCCCAGTTGCTTGGTCCAACACATGGCAGAAAAAAGATACAGGGTATTGTTCTTTGGTAGCTATCTTTCATCCCCTCAGTAACTATTGAAGCCACTGGCTAACTTCTATCAGTTGAGGAGGAGAATGAGCTCACAGGCACAGCAGCTGTTAAGGGAGAGACACTCTCCAAGTCCCTTTACTGAAAAGCAGATGAAATTGAAATGGGTGATTTTCATCAGGCTTTATGATTCCAAGAAGCATGGTTGGCTCATGTGTGTCAACTGGCAATCAGACAAAAAGTATGCTGCCTCTTTGCCCCATCAAAAAATTGCATGTTTTAGACAAAGGCTAAGGAATATATTAGGTACTGACAAGTCTTCTGGTTGCTGAGATACAGAGAAAAGCAAAGTTTTGCATTTAGGAGCAGTATCTTAAGGAAAGTAGAATCTTAAATAAAAGGAGCTATAAATTAAGCTAGCTTTATAACTGAAACATAAAAATATTTTATTATCAAATATTGGAATCTTTGGTGGTTTGTATTAAAATGAAAAGTGCATCAAGCTGTAGCTACCAACTCCAAGCAGTAGGCCTCTCATTTTTGGATTCTGAAATACTTCTGGAAAAGGATGCTTTTTGTTCACATATAATTCCTTTCATATCTGTATTGATAATCATAGGAACTAAAATAATGAAAAGAAAGCCTTGAAATTCAAACACCTTATCCTGAATATTTGGTTGGCTTTGTAGACAAAGAGATGGACAGATTAAGGATAGATGAGTGGTTGGAAAAATTACTTAAATTTTAATATTTTTTTCTGTGATTTAAGGCAGAAAAGCAAACTAAACTATATTTCTGTTTAAGACTAGAGAAAAGATCTTTCTTTTAGTATCTAGAAGACAAGGTAGTTCAGAAAGTATCAGATACATGATTTTCTGTGACAGAAATTAGATTTTCATCTATCTTGAGTATGTGGAAAACAATACTTAGCAGAATTGACATCTAGGAAATTTGAAATAGAAAGTTTTGTATTTATCTTTGACTGGATTGTCATTAAACACTACATTTTCCTGAACACCATCTCTACAGTTGAACTGTGTATCCTGTATCTTTTGTGTTCCATTGGATTCCTTTCATACTGACAAAGTACATGTGTTTGCACAAGGAAAGGGAGAGGGAAGAGTCGAGGGGAAGGGAAGAGGCTGGCAACCTCAAAGAGCTTTTTGAAATTCACTTCACCATTTGCTCAGTTTACACTGAGACCTACAGGGGAATCAGGCTTTATTAAAAGTCGTGTTTACAGATTTCACACCAACAAAGATGTAGAGCTGTTAGTCACAGCAAGCTGATCACATGTGAAGAATATTATTAAAGGTGGGATTAAGCTCAATTCAGTCATGTTTATAAGAGTAAACGCTGTGTAAAGTATTTATTATGCAACAACTAATGATTTCTTGCCAAGACAACCTTTTCAGAGCATGCCAGCGTTACTAGATTATTACTTGTAAGGAAACAAATATGAATGGGCTCAATACCTGTTATAGATGTCAATCTATTTATTAGAAATTTATTAACTATTTTAATAAAGCTATATTTCTGTATTTTCAATTGGTTTTTACCCCTGTATGTATGCTAAAAAACTTTGCTGGCTTATGGCTGCCATATTTTCTGTAGGAGTCAGTTCATGGATTCCTATTTTCTTTCTTTCTCTTTTCTTTGTTTCTTTGATTTTTTAATGACTGGTGTAAATGGGAAAATATTCTATATGTAATCATATTTTTTGATGTTCCAAAATCACCTCTCTAGCCTTTGACTGTTACTAATTTCTGTATTGAACTTTGAGGAGGCCACAGACTTCACAGTGAAATACTGCAAGTACATAGACTGCCCTTTATGTAGGATTTCTGCTGTAACATCTTTTTTATTGTGACACTGATTAAATTTAAAATACAGCTATCTCAGAATAACCATAAAGACAAATTAATTAATTTAATGCCCTTGATTTCACAACAATAAGACTATAAGATCTAAACAATCAAATATCATACACCTATTCAGGGAATCCCTACATTAAGCCCCTGTCAAAGTGTCATGTACATATCAATAGATTCAGCAGAATGCTTTCTTTCAGGTCTGTCTAGAATCAAATATTTTTCTACAATGTTTCTATAAATATTAGTTACTGCTTTGTGACGACTAAATCCCATATAGCACTATTAGATTTGAATTAATTAACTGGGGTTAAACTTCTCCTTTATCAAGCACTAAAATGAGCACAAAGCCAATTTATTTTCTGTGGTTGTTTGTGTTACAGTGATAGGAAAGTCTTGCACTTGTGTACAGTTACTTGTTACATGTAGTACCTTGTCATATTAGAGGCTTTCTCTGTTACACAAGTACTTATTTTTAAAAAATAACAGAATAAAATAATTCATAATCTGAAAGCTATAACATTGAAGTTGGAATACACTTGAACAACCCTACATATTAAAACATTTAGAAAGGGCCATATAAAAATAATTACAATTGGAAACAGATAAAATTGAAATGAATGGCATTTCATAGGCTGGAGGTTTTACATATTTGCTGGACCATGCTATCTCAGAACTAAAGCACCCTTCACTCCTTGATGTTTCTATCCCTGTGATCCCCTTAAGTTATGGAAGTATTATCCAAATTTTCACACGGGAAAAGCATATGGACATTGCAATGCTTGGGTTGGTATTAAAAAATTCTAATATCTTTCTGCTTAAATCTATGGTTTATGTACTTGTTTTTTATGCCTATTGTATGAACAGAGTGACCAGAAACAAATTTCAAGAAACAGTCGACTTTTCAAACCACTTTATTTTGAGCTGGCTCTTTCTAAAATGAAGATTGTTATTCCTGCATCTTTTTCCTTCTTCTGCTTAAAAAACAACCAATATGCTTCTAGGGAGAGAAGTTCCTTTCAACAACTACAGGTGAGAACTTAAACTTGTGGGTTTTTTGTTCTTTTGTTTGTTTGTTTTGAGTGGTGGTCCTTTTTTTTTAATTTTTAGTTTGGGTTCTTTTTGGTGTTACTTGGGTTTTGGGCTTTTTTGATTTGTTTACTATTCTTATTCTTATTCTTATTCTTATTCTTATTCTTATTCTTATTCTTATTCTTATTCTTATTCTTATTCTTATTCTTATTCTTATTCTTATTCTTATTCTTATTCTTATTCTTATTCTTATTCTTATTCTTATTCTTAATTATTCATTATTCTTAATGTTTCAGGTACCAGAATATAAGCCTGGAGCGAGTTTAGTTCAGTACAAATTAGATAGTCTCATTTTTGCCTCATTAATGCTGTTGGCAAGAAAGGGAATTGCAGGTCTATAGGAACAGGAAGTAATAGAAGTAGCTAAAAGAAACAAAAAAAGCAGTACTTAATGTTTGGAGGGATTTACTTCCTATCTGGCCATGATGAGGCACTTGGCAAGAAAGTGAATATAACACTCTTGATTCTTCATTTCTCTGTGTATCTTGCCATAAAATATCACAAAACTCCCACGATATAAAATATGAAGTTTTTGATCCAAGTAATAATATGTTATAGCCCCAATATTTAAGAAAGTGTGAAATTCTTTCTTTGAATTAATTTAAAATTATATTAAATATTTAAATAAACACCTTATTTTTTAGGTCACATCAGTAAGGTTGAGGGGAGAGAAAAAGTTAAGAGAATAAAGTATTTTCTTCATACAAAGTAACTTTTCAATTATGAACAATTATTTTCATTTACATAATCTAAATCCATGTATGAGGATTAGTTACATCTTTCCTACAGTATTTAATAAATTCTGTCATTTTGATATATTTGATATATTTTGATGAAAATGATTGATTTGTAATGAAGTTAATGAATCAGATTAAGTAGTGACAGGCAGCTTGAAGGCTTCATAAATCACAGCAAACAGACAAGAGATTACGTACATTCATCATCATGTGATTCCAAAACACTATGCCAGCAAAAATGTATTTAATTAATTAAATATTTTTGATTTTATTTTATCATACAAGATTAATTTAAGATGTAAAAGTAATGGCTTTGTCTTTCTTTAGTGCCTGAAAGGTAGTGGATAATATGATCAAATATATACTTTTACTTCCACTAGTCTCAAAACTAGTTGCATTTGTTCCAAATTATAAAGAAAAATAGCCAAAGAAAGTGGATAGAAGTGTTTGTTCATGAAATGCAGGACTTGTTTGGACTAGTGTATCTTTTTTTTTCCCTTATGCAACATTCCTTAATTTTTATGTATTTAAATTGGTTTGTCCATTCTAGCTAAAAACATAATCCTAGAAATTGCAGTAGATGGGAGGAAGAGTTATTTATGAAAAAATCAAAAACACCACACACACAAAAAACCCCCTCAAAAATCTTATTTATCCTATTTAAATAAAAATGTAAATTAATCTTAATTACAAAAGCCACAAAACCCAACAGCACAATACAAGAACTCTCCACCTAGTGGAACTGTTGTACTTTCATCAATGAATTACATGGATTACATGCAATAAAAAACATGGAAACATCTGTTTGTGTCTTTTGAATGCCATATTGGCATTCTCCTTTCTTACAGCAAATACATATTTTGGATATTTGTGCCACACAGAAATGTATTGAATGGTATTATTTATTTTCATGAAAAAGTGTTTTGACATAATTTTACAAGATAATGAATAGATCAGAGCCATATTGGTAGGCATGGGTATGTTAGAAAAGGGATTGTATAAATCTTCACATGCTAGATTTTTTAAGCTGATATATCTGTTCTTGTAAAGGTACGGTACACTTGAGCCCCCACCTAATCATTAACCTGTGGTAGAATTGCTATTGCTCTGTGGTAGCTATTGCTCTTTTCAGGTAAGAAAACCATTTGTAATGAGTGACTCAGAGTGGAGCATTACGACATTTTGGTTAGATCCTGACTTGAAGCAAATAGCAAAAAATGAGGCATAGGAAGGAACCAGTAAAGAGAGGTGATTAATTTACACTGAAGCTGGACTGGAAAACCACTAATGTAAACCAGATTTTGTGATGTGCTAGTTGGAAGGGACTGCTCTGTGGAAAGAGGAAATTTTGGCTATAAAACTGTGGTTCACATAGAATCATGGAACAGAGAATATTGCTTGAAAATACAGTAAGGTTTCTTTGAGCATCCAAAAAAGTTTTTGCCAAAGAAACATTGGAAGAATTAAGAATTATCCAAGAATAGGCAAAGATTTTGTGAACTTTTTTCCTCTCTGTAAGAAATCATTAGTATTAGTATTATTAATAATAGTAATGGTAATAGTAATAGTAATAATAGTAATTGTAATAATAGTAATAATAGTAACTTAATTAGAGCTGGAAAACATTCTATCCAGATATAAACAAAGTGTAGACTGATCTGTTTAGCGCAATATATACAAAAAGGATTGTGAGATTTATCCAACTCTAAAACTTGTTGGTGCTGTATGACAGGTGTATCAGAATTATGCTGTCATGAAAGAATTTTTTCCTGCTGACTAGTGCTGTGTAATTAAATTTAAAGGTTTTTTGCAGGTAATGTTAATTTTTAAATTATTTATAATATTTAAAGTGTTTAGCCTTAAAGTGGGCAAGACACATAGAAGAATACAGAGTAAAAAAAACACAGCTGTTCTGGGAAGCAGCATAGAGGTCTTCATATGTGATCACAAATTTTTATTCAGCCTTTCTAAGGTAAAGATCCTCCACTAACCAAAAAGTAGTGGAGGCTATTACCTAACTATTCTCAAGTAAGTCAGCCTGATAATAACAGATAGGAAGTGCATGAGAGTAGGTTACTTCACTCCAAATATATACAAGTAGTAGATACCTTATTTTAATCCTCTCCATGATAAGTAAATGTGCCTTTTCTCTTCAAATACTGCCTATTCTCTAAGCAGATATTCATGTTCTCAATCCTAAGCACATCTGTTGCTTAGTGACTTCAGGACCATGAGATTAGGAACACATAGGAAAAGTTAGATTTTTGTTGTGTTAATGGGGCAGCAAGTCCAGAGGAATATTGTTTTTGGCATTAGCTTTTGAGCATTTTATGGTAAACATATAATGATCTTAAATTAAGAATGAAGAAGGAACCATCATTGTTTTAGTAAGATGTTGGAAAATTTAGTCACTAGTGAAACAAGGCAAACTTGTTTCAATTATTCATACGGATAGCTGGTTACACACATCCCTTAAGTATTTCCAGACGTGCTTCTAAACCATTGGGAATCTTATGGAACTGTCTCTTGCTCATTCCACTTCAAACACAATGCTTCAAAAATTAAAAATCAATTAAGGTTTTACTTTAGAGACAAGCTTGCTTCCTAGTTAATTATTCTTAGCTCATAAAAATTGTGCTGACAAGTGGTTGAGTCATATCTTTTATGATCTTGCCAAAAGCCACACAGCAAGCACAGGAAAGGTTGATATAAAGTGAAACCATGTGCACTAACTCCACAATTAGATGATTATCCAGATCAGTATTGCTGTGAATGTGCATTGTGAAGCAGAAGATGTCACACTGTGAAAGGGTCTGCTACACTCTTGAAAGTGAAGTCAAAGTCCTGCAGTGCTGCTATTTTGACATTACCAGTATCATCTAGTCAGCTATAATCTTTGGGAACTTGGATTTCTGTAAAAGCATTAAAATTTCTTAATAGAAAAAAAGAGAAAACTCTGTAAAGCAGACCACACATAGACTGTAAGTCTAAAGAAGACCTCAATGTTAATGTTTGTTGGGTCATGCCTACAAGAGGTAGCTTGTGAGTGGCATCTGTATTGTGTTTCTTCTCAGCTACAAGAGAGGAAATCTATTGCTGACAAGTAAAGTGAGTGTGGTAAATGGATACAGTTATTCTAGTTGTCTTCACCCTTTTTTCTGTGCATCTGAGGATATGTAGCTTTCCCCATGAGATCCACAAAATTGTGATAATCTCTGCTGCCTCAAATTTTATCTCTCTTGATTATGCAGTTTATAAGTGGATGTAATGAATATAGTACAGAATTTAGACCAGAATGGGAAAATACACATTCAAACCTACAGTATTCTTCTAGGTTTTGTGGCATAGCAAAATGAGTTGAAGGGATGTCTTTTTAATAGATGCTGCTACAGAGTACCTTCTTGATAAGGATCATACAAATCTGCCCTGTACTAATCCCACTAGTTCCTCCAACAACAAAATTGCTTTTGTCCCAGAGGAAATCAGTTTTTCATGTTCCTAGTTACTAATGCTTGCATTCTGTTTGACAGATCTCAACTTCCTTTCCTTTCAAATTATCCAATCAAACATTGTATCATAGAGAAATTTTCCTCACAGTTCAATTGATATTGTTTCACTTTGATGTTAGAAGTTTCTGTTTAAAAATAGCTGTCTTTTGGGTTTCTTTCCACTTACAGCAGAATCCATAACAGACAAGAATGTATGTGAGCCTTAACTTTACAGTTCCTTATGATGGACTACTTACCTGTGTGAATTTGTATCGATATGTTTTTTTTAGAAGGACGGGGTGTTAAATGACTTTGTATTCTTTCTATGCCAATAAAATGCGTATTTTCACACAAGTAACTTATATATGCATTCATAAATGCATGTAGTAGATTTGCCAAGCACTCGAAATTCAACTTGCTCACAACAAAGCTAAGGTAACCTGAGGAGGAAGTTGATTTCTCTTTATTATAGACTTGTCAGCCAGTATGAAGAGGCAGATAAAATATTCTATAAGCAACTTAGAGAAGTCTTGTGGTCACTGACCCTTGTTCTTGTGGAGGACCTAAACTTCCCATATGTCTGAAGGAAGTTGAATACAGCAGGAGTAAAGCAGAAGGTTCTTGGAGCGTGTGGAAGAGAACTTCCTGACAGAGCTGGTGAGCAAGCCAACCAGGGGACATACCCTGCTGGACCTGCTATTTATGAACTGAGAAGGACTTGTTAGTGTTGTGATTGTTGGAGACTTTCTTGTGCACAGGAATCATGAAGTGATAATATTTTTTCAATTGTCAGAAAAGTAAGGAGGGGGATTGGCTGAATGGCCACCTTAGACTTTCAGAGGACAGATTTTGGCCTGTTTAGGACAATGGTTGAGAGATTCCCTTGGAGGGCAGTTCTGACAGGAAAAGGACAGTAGGGCAGGACATGTTTTAAGAAGGAAATCTAAAAGACACAGGAGAAGCCAATGACCATGAGATGGGGGAAGAAGGCTAGTCTGGCTGAACAGAGAGCTTTGGCGGGAACTCAGGATAAATAGGAGGGTTTATGACCTTTGGAAGAAGAGGCAGATAACTTAGGAGGACTACAGGAATGTCACAATGTTCTGCAGTGAGAAAATTAAAAGGATCAAAGTCCGTATAGAACTTAATTTTGCTACTACAATGCAAAACCCCAAAATCAAACAAAACCAAAACCACCTCCCATTAGTACATCAGCAACAAAAGAAGGGTTAAAGAGAATCTCCATTCTTTACTGCATGCAGGGGGACACATAGGGAGCAAGGATGAGGTAAAGGCTAAGATACTTGATACCTTCATTTCCTCAGTCTTTATTGGCAAGGTTGTCCTCAGGGTGCTCAACACCCTGAATTGGGAGAGAGGGAAGAGAAGCAGAATGAAGCCCTCATAATCCAAGTGGAAATGGTCAGAAACTTGCTACTTTATGCATACTTTATACTTAACATGCACACATCACCTGACCTTACTCCCACTAGCCATAAACATTCTTTTTATGACTTAGCACCAGAAGTTCTTGTTTCCTATCCCATTCATCAGATAATTTTCTTTTAAAATCTTTGCTGAATATTAGCATTAAATCTAATAAGAAAGAGATATACAGAATATCAGAGTAATTTATGATGCTGGATTTACTGTTTGAAGGGGAAAAATCCCTCTCAGTAAAAGGAAACTACCTCACAGATTTTCATAATTGGTAAAAAACCCCTTTTTAGACTAACATTTTGGTGTAAATATAGGAAGTCTTTGGTAATAGATGTTGATTCTAGCACTTTCAGTTTTCTGATCATTTGTTACTCCTTCTGACCCTTCTAGGGAAGATATTTCTGTTTCATTACTTCCTTTCTCAACTTAAATAATAAAAATTGCCCTTCCTTCTCTTCAATTAGAGTGTTTAGGTTCAAATTCAATAGTTAGGTTATCGGCTCAAGCAAAAATATACCAGGAGATGTAGTAAGTAACTGGAATCTGAAAAACTGAAGGAAAAATTATTTCAAAATAATCACTTAAAGCTATAGTTATTTCCTTTAATTTGTTTTATTTCCTAATTCAATACATGTGTCCTGATGTGATTCATAGTGCTATTGTATTCCATATCTCGCTGTACCCAAAAGTAGCTGTTGTATGTTTAAGGCACTACAAATGAGGACCTTGTGTGTGTGAGGAATGCTATCACTGGCATTTTTAAAACTGGTGATCCCAGACAACTTCCGGCTCTTTGCCTGTGGCATTTACGTCACAAACTGCTTGGTCTTTGCTCAGGCAAAGGTTTTCTCGTCCCTTTTGGAGCTGGCTTTTGCTTTTTTGTTTATTTTTTCATCTCAGACAGGCTGCAGTTAGCAGTTTTGAGCTGCCTTGGGGAGAATTCTACAGGTGCCTGTCTGCAGTTGAGGCATTGTGCCAACAGCAGCACTGGCTCCAATCCGGGTCACCACCCACAGCACTCAGACAAGAAGAGAAAACACCAAGTGGCTCCAGCTCAGCTGCTTCACCTGGCCCTGCCTGCCCTGCTGTGTGTTACTGTGGGGAGGAGGTTGACTCCAGACAAGCTGCTGGGCCATCATCTGCTGCTGGAACTGCCCTGTGTGGCTCCTGCCTTCCCAAGAGGGATCTGACACCATCCTGCCCCGTTGCCTTACAGGCCTGAGACTGTCCCTGCTCTGTGCTGTCTTGGGAAGGGTATTTCTGACATTTCAGGTCTCTCTTTGTTTCTCTGGGGGTGTGAGTTTTCAATAGTTTGGTATCTAGCAGTAATTTACTTTTTTTTTTTCTCTTGCCAGTCTTTTTGTTAGTAAACCCATTTTTTTCATTTATATCTTCTTGTATCAGTCCTTATTGTTGGAAAGGGATTGGTTGAACATATAGAGGGAGATAACTCATTCCATAGTGTTCTTCTTTAAATTGTGTCAAACAAAGACAACATGACAAAAAAAAGAATTAAAATATATTTAACAAGCTAAATATTCACTAAGTGTTGTAAGACATATGCCAATAAAGTAGTACCATGTGGGAGGTAAGTATTACATGCTCCAACTAAAGAATCTATTTCTTTAGGCCTCTTAGCAGTCTTCATAACATTTTCAAAATGGGACATCTTATTGCTGAATCACAATGGACTGCCAAAGAATTCTGTCTATTGTAAGATTTCAGCTTTCAATCTATCTTATGCAGAAGCATTAGTTGCTTAAATAGAGTGTTGCAAGGATTTTTTAAAATGTTTATTTCCTCCAACTGCCTTTTTTAGACAACAGATTTAGATTTGTTCTTCAAATCCAGCTGGATAATACTATACTTGACAATGCTAAGTGAAATGAGCAAATGTATAATAAACCGAATATGTGAAAGGATTTCAGAATCAGTCCCACGAGACTGACCTTTTTATGCTAAGCTTTGTAAAATTTCACCCACAAGTAGACAACAGGCCTGTACTGTTAGGCACAAATGCATAATCTAATAGAAGTTAGATGTAGTTTTAATAGTTCCTTAAAATGAAACATGCAGATAAATTCAGGTATCATTCCTTATCGTATCTGCATCAATGGCTAGCAAAAATGAGTGTTCCTTTTACATTAGAGAGCATTTTATTGTGTTGATTTTTTTTAAGTCCTCATTCTCCCTGAAGAAGAGCTATAGGGAGAAATAATTATACATCCTTAACACGGCCATTAGGCATGGAGTTGGATATGGTTTCTGTAGGGAACCTCAGAATGTTCAGCATGCTCTCTAAATTCGCTTGTTTTATATTTTTACGTAAGGAGAATGCCAGTTTTATTCCCATGTTTAAGTTTTTCAGGGAAGCAATTAATGGATATTTATTTTGAAACATTTCTTAAAAGCAAAGAGAAAATAGAAACTGTTGTTGCCAGTCATTGTATGTTATCTGTCACCCTAGGACTGAGAAACCCCTTTTCCAGGCAGAACAGGGTTTTTAAGTTATATTTTTGGAGTTGTAGGGAAGAATTCTAGTTCTTTCTTTTTTGGCATTCTGGGGCTTCTCTTGCTTACCCTTGGTCCCATTCAGATGCTGAATGAAAGAAAATTGAAATGTTTGCATTTCTGTAGATTGGTACCTGTCCAGCTGGTGCTCCTCATGTTTTCTTTGAGGAAAAACCACTGATGTATTAAGAAGAGTCTGGTGAGAACAATTGTCTTAGTTTAGGGCAAATTAGGAAGGAAAACTCCAAATGGGGATTTCCCCAGGGAAATGCCCCTCCCCACTAACTGGTCCGAGAAAAAGAAAAAATTCCTTAGAGAGAAGTGGAAAAAGCTGTTTATTTAACAGAAATTGAGTAATATTAAATAATAAAACCTCTTGCTGTTCGATGGGATGGCAAATCTAGGAGGAAAAAAAGTCCTTTTCATGTGGTGTAGCTCGGCTCGCTCAGGTTCTTATCAGTCCCTCCGGCGCTGGAAAGTGCCGAGGCCCAGGCCCCGGTGGGCCACAGGCGTGAGCTCCCGGGGTTTGGCTGGGTGTTCAGTCCAGAGCAGGCTTGCACAGATCCAAGAAAATTGGGAAAAAAAACAAACAAAGGTCCAGGGAACTCCTCTGCCTCAGCTAGCTAGAACTAACTAGAAGCCAGAGAGAAGCTCTGTCCCGCTGTCTGTCCATGCTGCAGACACCACAGTCCAGGAGCGGGATGTGTGGGAGTGATGTTTTTCCTTAACACAAACTGCGCGCTTCTTCTTCCCCCTCTCTTGCTCTCAAAGCCAGTCTTAAAGGTGCAGAACTTAATATATAACATAAACCAGACGATTGGGGATACCAGTATCATAAAGTCACCCCAGGACAACAATGTACCCCTTTAATGAGTGGCATATGAATATTTCTTCTTCTTGTTTTTGTTACTACATTCAAAGGATATTAACCTTTAAAATTCAGTGAGACACTAGAATGGTTGCAGATATCTCCATGATAGGCCTTAGGACTGATTTGATCACAGAAAAGCAATGAGGATAAATGCCTTAACTGCTTCCTTGTCATGTTTGTGCCATTGGAAAAGCAAACCTGAAATATCTAAGAAGCAGATAACCTGAGCAGCAGATATCTTGTACTTTTCAGACTGGTACTCTATGAATACTTTACAGCTGTAACCTGGATATGCCAATGAATTTTCTTCTGTGTTGGTTTTGCAATGTCAGAATGTTTTAATCTTCAAGTCTGGATTTTTGAAAGATGGCCAGTAAGAAAAAAGCAGGAAGAAAGAGAAGCAGAAACTATTGAGTTTGTACTGTCAGGTCCTTTCTTACTGTTTCTCTGGCCTCTGCTTTGTGGTACTTTCAGCTGCTGAGCATTTCTGAAACAGAAGAGCATTTTACACTACCACTATGTTCTTTTTTCTTCAAAAGTGAAACTGCCAAACTGCCCTTTGACAAAAGAGAATGTCCCTGATCAGAATCCAGCAAGTAAGTGTAAGCAGTAGTGTGAGAAGCACCTCATCTAAAAGATGCTGTTAAATACAAACTTAACGAGGCTCTGTTTGACCCTCTGTTAGTCTGAAAATACATATCTTCTTCCCTGTATGAACTGAACTTTTTTGCTCACAGATCATGAAGCCCTTGAAAACCCTTTGACCCTTATAGCTGTTTATTTTATGATATTTTCTTAAAGCAGGAATGGTAACTATACAGTCTCACACAATTTAATTTTATGAGAAGTAGGCAACTCAACTTTACAGGGGTATAGATCACACAGTTCAAACAGTATAAATATGAATGCTTCCTATAACTGCAAAAATACTTAGTAGAATAAATATTTGACTGTGCTTTGCCTATATGACGAGCCTGTTCTACCCAGCTCGTCGCTAGTACTTGAACCTCAATCCCTTCACACACCATGCACTCCAAATCTGTGTGTCTCTTGACTGTGTGCCTGTGTGCTGTGTTTACATCATAGTATATCTCCAATGATGATACATTGTTTGTTGTAAACATTAAGAGATTGTATAATACAACACTCTTTCTGTGTAGTTACGATTTATTTCTTTTTTTGTCACGCATTTCATCATGTTACGATTTTGAGTTTTGGTATAATATACCGGTATAATCTCCATGCCTTGTGTTTTTTTCAGGAAAAGTTCTTTTTTGTTCAAGTGGCACTTTGGACGTAATCCAGAACTGTTGTTTCATGAGTTTTTCGTCACATTTTGGGAGTGTAGGAATAACAGTAACATCTTTGTTCTACAACTACTGCCAGTTTCATTAGATTCTTATAGAAACAGTGTCAATTATTCCTCCTTTTGCTTGGTTTTGTTAGTCATAGCTCCTTAGTCTTTGTTTTGACTTTTTTTTTTTTCACTCCCTGTTCATCTCTTCCCTCCTTCCAGCCTAATTATTACCACATTTCTGGGAATTGAGAGGATTCAGTTATTCTAGTAAGCTAGGACTTGAATAACAACACAGTTAGAGCCTATTTGCATGATGACTAATTTCCACTCTTTGTTTTAAGAGCTTTATAAAAAATCCTTTATACTTAGACTTGTACAGAAAGGAAGAGCTCTTCCTTCTTAATGGGTGCTTACAGGAAATGTATCCTGAATATGTTACCCTGATGAGACTAGAAAAGGAGGATAGAGAGACTGACTTAGATTGGATAGGAGCACACTGCGGAAGTAACGAATTATGAATCACTTCCATCATGCATGTGGTGTGAAATGTGACTGTGAAATATCTCACAGCCAAGGGGGGTAATTCTGGGTTAGAGATCAGTCAAACAAATGCCATCAAGAATCAAATTTGTTTGGAGAGCAAACAAATGTTTGACAAGTGCTGTGACGCTGGTAGTGACTCTTTTTCCTGAGGGAGCAAGAGAAGAGAAAACTGTTGTTGAAGTGCAGCTACTTATTGACTAAATAATCAGTCTCGCTATTTTCAGTTGTTAGCTATATTTGAATATATTGTCAAACAATTCAATTCTAGGATTATATTCTAAACACCAAGTTTCATCTTCTGTTAGTTGAAATGCATGAATACTTTTACCATTTTGTAACTCATGTATACATTACCATGCAGTATCTTATGGCTTTTATCTCACTCTTTCACCAGTAGAAATTGAGATATGTTTTGTGCATACACCCTCTTAGATGTAGGTACAAATGTAGGATTGATAATTTGTTAATTAGAAATTATTTTCATGAAGATTCATAGAAACTAGACATTTGGGGAACATATCACCTCTGATAAAGGCTTTTTTGGTGTTGGAGGAGTAGGCAGGTGGGTGGGGGAAAGAATTCTCATTTGCAGACAGGAATATCTGATCTAGGATCAGTTCTTCCTTTTTGGGACTGCAGTCACTGCCACGAGACAAATCAGACTTGTTTAAACACACACTGTGATTAAACATACACTTATTTGTGTCTGTATAGCATGAAGTATTACAAAGTCATGTGTAAAACACTTCAGAACCATGTTGCATAAAATGAAAAAGTACACAAGTGTGTATGGAAAGATATGTTTCAACCATTTTGGTAAAAATTTATTAATGTTCCTTCAGACTGAAACATCAGTTTAATTGCAAATGTACATTTTTTTTCTTTTCTTGACATGTTCTCCGTACAACAATATGTCTTTAGCTTTGTATGAGTTACATAAATGGCTATTTTACTATCTACAGTAGTTACAGTGTTACATGAAGAACTTGTTTTGTGGGGTATTTTCCACCCAGAGTAGGAGGATAGAGAAGATTCAGCTGGATAAAGCTGTACAAGTGAAGTCTGCTTTCTCTAACTCTGAGATGAACCATCTGATGTGAGTGCATCCCTTTTTGTAACTCATAGCAACTAAATTTACCTTCTTAGAATTTCAGGTTGCATTTTCTCATTGAAGACTATGCTAGTTCATCTTTCCTGTCTTCTGCAAAATTCATGGTATAAAAAATTTTGACATAGACTTATCTTTGCTGAGTGAAGTCTCAGACATTAAACCCTCCAATCATGTTTAATTTCCTAATGAGTAAGAAGTGTCTGCTATGGGTCACTCCTCGATGTCAAGCAGCACCAACATCTGACAGGTATAGAGGATATTTCCCCCCACGTACACTTCCAGCCACTGAGTATTTTCACTCCTTGGGATTTCTTGGTCCTGTTTTGGTTTGGTCACTCTCAGTGTAATTTCTCTGCAAGTACTTGTCTGATCTCTTCTGCAACCCATGAAATCTCTCAAAATCACAGTGTTCAGAGGCAAAGCAACCCAAAACTCTGCTACCTGTTGCATGAAGAAAAAACTCGATTGCTGTTTTTACCTGATTTTAACCCAGGTATGTCCATATTCCTGTTGAAGACCTGGGATAAAGTGAACACCAAGAGAAAAACGCTTTAGCCAGCCTAGCGCAGCTGGGTCTTTGATGGGCTGATGACTCCTGGGACGGTGTTAATTGGATACCCCCAACTGTTATCGCCTTTTGTCACATAGCCTGGCATCATCTGTCCAGGTCTAATGCACTTGCCAGAAACCAGAATAAAATGAACAGATGGCATTGTGTCTTTCAGAAAGGTTTCTTAAGCAACTACAGGTTGCTTAAAACAATACATTCTGTATATTTTTATCTATGCTTCTTTGTGCTTTCATGTAAAGTCCACCTGGGAAATATGAATCTTTTTGATTTTCTAGTAAAACAAAAAACAATCCTAATATTTAAGTTAATCAGATTTGACCACTTCATATTTCTCAATCTTCCTATCAAAACTTCAGAGTGGGAAAACATCAGAACTTTTGTAATTTTCAAGTTGTCATCTGAGTAATTTTTAGAGTTTTCTTTGCCTTTGCTGGGCATCATGTCAAAAACAGAGAATGCAATTTGGCAGCTGTGTTTGGTTGTTACAGGAAATTTATAGGAAAAGAAAGGGTTAATTGAGAGAAGAAAATTTTGCAAGACATAAGTGCATAAAGAGGTCCCTCCTTTGGTGATGAAAGTCTTTCAAACCGTACTCCTGTACGTATGCACAAGAAACATTCTTTCCACCATTTTCAACTTACAATACCTTCTTTAATATTCAGTGCAGGGTTTGCTTTATACAATAAAGATAAAAGTACAGCAGGATAGTATAAACAATGTTTACAACTATTTTGGATTATGTGGGATTTTTTCCTGACCACATTAAGAAAAATAATAATCATCCATGGAATAAAATGACTTTTTAAAACTCTGTAATGATTTTTATTTGATCTGAAGATTGATTCATAGCATAGGTGTTTCTGAGGGCTTCTGAAAAAAACGTTTAGAAGAGACTGTCTTTGATTAAGTTATTGGGACTAAATTCACTTTAATTGTTTTAATTTACCTACCTGAAGATGAAGAGGGGCAGAGAAGAAGCTGTCAAGGCTTAATGATTTATACTCCTGCATCTGAAGTCAGATTCTTGTCTATGAATCTTTACCTTCACAATCTCTGCTGTAGATGAACTTCTTGTACCAATATGAAAACTGAAAATTTTGTTCTTCTAAATACTTTCAGAAAACTCTCAGAAAAACAGCAAAGATGAAAGATGTGGAATTATTTTATCTTTATGTGAGGAATTTTTATTTGTGTGTGCTTTAGTTATAAGGGATAGATTAACAGTGAGTGGCTTAAGGACTGGTACTAACAGTGGAATTTTGGGGGTTTTTTGATCATGGGGCAATTTTTATGGCACCAGGCCTGATGGCCAGGGTCAGATGGCTTCATTTATCTAACCCTTGCAAAAGGATTCTCACCCATGAGAGATGCCATTGCTGGCAGGGCTGATTATGAAGACTTTAAACTAGCTTGAAGGGGGAAAGGGATGAAGCCCAGCTCTCCCAGATGGGTGGTAAGCCAGACTCAGAGATGAAATCAGCCCAGCTGAAGCAGACGTGCACTAATGCATGAACCACAGGTAACAAATGAGAGCTGGAAGCCATTGCAGAGAAGGAAAGCTGTGCTGAAGTTGCCATCACAGAGACATTGTGGGATGACTTGTATGAATGTAGTGCTGCAATGAGTGGCTACATGCTGTTCAGAAGAGGCAGGAGAGGTAGGAGGGGTGGCTGTTTTTTAAGGAGTCTCTTGACACTACAGAACTTGAGGTTAGTGACAATAGGGCTGAATGCCTATGGGTAAGAATCAGGGGGAAGTCTAACACAGCTGGCATGCTGGTGGGACTCTGTCACAGACCACCCAAGCAGGATGAAGAAGTGGATAATTTTTTCTATAAGCAGCTGGAGGATGTTTTAAGATTGCCAACCTTTGTTCTTACAGGAGACTTTAACTTGCCAGATACTTGCTGGATAGTTAACACAGCCAAAAAGAGGGAGTCTAGTATGTTCTTGGACTGTATGGAGGAGAGCTTCTTGTCACAGCTGGTGAGTGAGCCTATCAGGGTGAGGGTCTGCTGGGCCTGCTGTTTACAAGCAGAGAAGTCCTGTTTAATACCTTTATTGATGATCTGGATGAGGGGATGGAGTCCACCATTAGAAAATTTGCAGATGATATGAAGTTGGGGGACAGTGTCAATCTGCTGGAGGGTAGGAGAGCTCTGCAGAGGAACCTGGACAGGCTGGATTGATGGGCCAAGCCCAACGATACAAGGTTTAGTGAGTACAAATGCTGGGTCCTGCACTTTGGCCACAACAACTCCCTGCAGCACTACAGCTTGGGGACAGAGTGGCTGGACAGGAGCGAGGCAGAAGGGGACCTGAGGGTACTGACTGATGGCAGACTGAACATGAGCCAGAATTCTGGATTGGTGGCCAAGAAGGCCAATGGCATCTTGAGCTGTAACAGGAATAGTGTGTCCAGTAGGACCAGGGTTCTTCCCCTGAACTCAGCACTGGTGGGGCCACACCTGGAGTGCTGTGTCCTGTTCTGGGCTCCTCAATTTAAGAAGGATGTTGAGATGCTTGATTGTGTATATTCTATATTCATACAGCTTGATTACATGTTTTACTGGAATAATAGGTTGATTTCACATTCCCCTTCTTTATAAAATATGGTTGCATTTTGCATGTCTCCTTGGGATTTTTTGAGTATTATAATGAGTGTTCTTCCTGAGGGTTGAAATTGCCCTGTGCTGTCTAATGCCTTATTTTTGGTTTTGATGGGTTTTAAGAGAAACTGCTAATGAGGAAGAGGTTTCTTTAGTCCAGTTTACTAAATGTTACGTGGTAAATTAGGAAATATGCAGTCAACCTGAAAAATGCAAAAGTATTTTTCCTATCCTTGTTTGAGATTTTACTGTAAGATCACTAACATTACATTGCATTAGCTTTTTAATTTGCAGTTGGTATTTTGTAAGACAAGAGAAAACCATTCATTAGTCTGGCTTCTTAGTATCATCACAGGTATACATGATTCTAAGAAACTGTCAGCACTAAGTTCGAAAACCCAGTGCTTGTATTTGCAAAAAAAATCTGGAAAATATAGCTAAATGCATGATGACATCATGTCTTTGTGAAGACAGAAAAAATAACTTCTAGATACAAAAATTATTATTTTATCTTGTGAGGCTGCACACTTTTAAAAATCGTCACTGTTCAAGAAAACATGGCCTTGTTTGAAAACGTAATGTGATAGAAATAAAACTATATGGAATGTCTGTCTTTTGTGACCAGGTGTGCCTTCTTCCCATTCTGTGTTCTTCAAGAAAGGCTCCTGTTCTGGAGACTCATTTAGCTACTCTTCTCGAGATGGCCTTGTAGCAAAATGGAGTGGTACAGTTTCTACTCACTGCCTTTCTGTTACTGAACATAAAAACAAGTTTTAGTGTTCTAGAAACCATGTGGGCAGCTGATTCTCTATTTAAATACATTCCAATTTTCCATTTTATTAGTTACTGTTCAAGAAAATGCAGTCTTGGAAGTAATGGTAATGGAAGTGCCCTTTAAGAATCTTGCAAATAAAAACAAAGGTGAGTCAAAATTTATTTTTAGAAACAAAGATGTGGGAGTCTGTTCCTTCTTATAAGATTTTTGATACTGTATGGTAGATGCTTGATTTCTTCTGTAATGTTATGGGATTTTTTTAGTATAACTTATATCAGGTAAAGAATATAAAAAGACTTACAGAAAAGAAAGTGATTTTATTTGTCCACTTTTTAAAGGAAATCTTTTACATTGTTAAAACTCATACTGGAAGACTTTGAATGATAAGAATTGCAAATAAAACCATACTGAACACATATCTAGAAAAGCTTTATGCTGTGATTCTTGTGCTATTTTGAGGGAGTGGATATCTTTTTTCTCCAAATTAATCACTTGAAAATCTGCTGGCTAGTCTGATAAATCTGTGCCAATGAAACAGTGAATTATGTACTGCAGTTG
Organism: Pseudopodoces humilis; assembly: GCF_049639895.1. Classification (NCBI taxonomy): domain Eukaryota; kingdom Metazoa; phylum Chordata; class Aves; order Passeriformes; family Paridae; genus Pseudopodoces; species Pseudopodoces humilis. The sequence goes on along the minus strand of NC_142200.1, from coordinate 96,388,511 downwards.
TCTGAGCAATCTCAAACTGAAAAGTGCAGCTGCTTTCAAGTTAGAAGAGCAAAAGTGTTTTGCATTTAGTCTACTAAGAAACATGCTGTAGCATTTATTTTAATTTGGGAATCTGATCAAGTATTTTATCAACTGAAAGTTCTAGTTATACAGAAAATAAAATATAACAAAGTTTATTTGTTGAATTTATATTTTAATTATTTTTTTTTAATATTGCAGACCATAATTAATAAGGTTAATTTAGACAAGAAAATGGGAGCAGAAACTATGGTTAATGCCATCTGCAGTGGCAGTTTTTGAGTAGAGATGATTACTGTTGACTTGCACAATAATATTCGTCAGCAATGAAGATCTTGAACTGAACCTGAACTTACAGCTTTGGGCCTGCGTTGCCATCTCTTCTGAATTTTCTTTCTATAAAGCTAGCTACAGTAAACTAAAAGGAAAGCAAAACGGCTTAACCGACATTTGGGCTTAAACATATTTAGAGGAATTGGATTTTGGGACTTTGCTGAATGAGGGGTCATCAAATGAATGAGAAAACAAGCAGGATTAAGAAAAGTAGCTGTGAAATAGAGATGAAATAAAAGTGATGTTAATAATTGGTAGCATTTCAAAATTAATTTTTTTTTTTCAGAATGATTTACACTATATAATGAGTCAGCATTTGTTCTCCATTCATTCCTCAGGCAGTGAAAAAAATTGTGTGCAACACTTAGAATGAGTCTGATTAATTTGCATGTAAGGGAATTCCACTGTGTGTATCCTTTGTGTTACTTTCACACCTGCTGAGCTAGGAGAAACATAACAGCTCCTTCCATTGCTCCAGTTAAACTGTGTCACCAAGGTGACATCATTGCTACCACACACACTAACTTGTGGATTTTTTGACAGAGAAATATCTGAACATGTATAGCTGATTTTGCTAATTAACTTGCCAGTTTTGCTTTGCAGGTATATTATATATATATATAAATATTATATATATTAAATATATATTATATTATATTATATTATATTATATTATATTATATTATATTATATATTATATATTATATATTATATATTATATATTATATATTATATATTATATATTATATATTATATATTATATATTATATATTATATATTATATATATATTATATTATATATTCTATATTATATTATATATTATATATTTATATATTATATATTATATATTATATATATATTATATTATATATTATATATTATATATTATATAATATATATATATATATATATTCTCCAGGAACAGTTATATCAGCTCATCATTGTTAGCCATTTATTTCTCAAATAGAGTTGCCACTGCTGTGAAAAGTGCAGGTCTGAATCCTAGATGAACTTCTGCAATATATCTCAGATCTGAGTCTCAAAGACAGGGTATGCAAAGCTTTGGCTTTTTCTCAAATCCCCAAAGAGCCACACAGATTGGGGGTGAAGTGAAAAATGGGTTTTCAACTTTTTGAGTGAGCAAAAAAAAATCATACAGTGAGACTTATGAGTACAAATCAACAACAGCATGTTGTTCTTGGCTCTCAGGACATCTCTTTCCATTGTTGCCATTTAAACTGTAAGAATAGGAAAAGACTGTATAAGAATGAAGAAACAGTTGAAGAGCAAAGTGGGAGATGGGGAAATCCATTGCATATTTTGTAAACTTCAAATTTTACTACAAATTTTCTTTCTTAATTCTGGCATTTCTTTGTTTACATATTTTTGTTTACATATGTATAAATAGCAATTATGAGACAGTAATCATTATGACTTTTTATCATCATGAAGAATTAATTTCTACAAATTGCAAATCTTAGATCACATCAGAAACGGGGACTTGCTTTGTTACATAGCAATAAATGGAAGTATCAGATGAGTTTAACAAACAGGGTGAACTGTAGCAGGAAAAAAGATGGAAAAAAACCCAAATCAATTATTTTCCTGTGGAAATGCCCACTTGCCAGTTTAGGACCCTGTCTTTACTTCTCTATTTTTATAAGCCATTGTTAAAAATATTATCTTTACTAACTGGAGTTGCAGGGAGCAGTTATAATGCGCATATCTAACATATATAACAATGATATTAAAAGAACATATTTTCCAGATCATGTTTTGACTTGTGTTTGGGGAGCAGGATACTGGCAATATCTATAATAAAAATGGAACCATACTTTCATTCTTTCCCACAAAGCATTATAAAATAATCTAATAAATTATTTTAAATAAATCTCTATAAAAGTGCAATAGTCTGTGCTACTTATTGTCAGATTGAAATAATTTTATGCTTTTTATTACAGATGTTCCTCTGAGAACTGAATAGTTCCTTGCCTCAGTTCCTGAGGGAGTTAATTTGAATATTTATTAATTTTGTTTAATCTGAATTACTCATTAGTGAGCAGGAAGGAGAATATGTTTTTATATACTGTCTTATGGGATTTATGCATACTTATTTTCTCAGTATGTAGACAGGTTTCCAGGACTTGGAAATTTTTTTTGTTATATACTTCAGTGATTTCCAGAAGTAGAAGAAAAGGAAAAATGCTGTACACATTTTTCTTTGCTTTTGGGAGCTAGACATTCTATGTATATTGATTTTCTTCACTGCAGATACTTGTTTGAGCTAATTCAGCAAAACTCTTCTAGTTTCACTACTCAGAATGTCATTGGAAATGACAATGGGGACTACACTTACCTGCTGGGCCTCCTGTAACCCTTACACCAAGATGTGCAATAATATATGGAATATCCTAATTTTGGGTGCAAAACAAATCCTTGCTTTCAGGGCTGGTACCCAAATTCTATGGTTTGTTTTTTTTCCCCCTCTCTCCTTTATAATGTGAATTTCTTTTTCTTTCTTGGCAAACACAAAAAAATATAGAAAACCTGACAAAAAAAAAAGAAGACAGGTGAAAATTATGACCAGCTTGTATACTGAACTTTTCTGGTAGAGTTTTTCTTCCTACTCCCTGTGTCACAGAAGCTGTGAACATTTTGTGTATAACTATGCTTTTTTTCATGGAAAATATTACTGTCTTTTCAGTTATATTGTATTCAGCATCCTTAATAAGCATAACTTATTATGAATAGGAAAGATTCAAATACATAGTTTGCAAATTAAAATTATTTTTTAGAAACAAATAATTTCCTTTGATCAGCGATTCTTTGAAGGGTGCTTTCTCCTGTACACTTTCATTTTGCTGGCAGTGTCTGATGCCAGTTTCCACATCTAAAGCTTTTAAATTGATTCTGAGCTTTGCTCAGTAGTACAATCTAGGGTTTTTTACCACAGACTGCCAACCAAAAGTTTACCTAAACTCAAACTTACAATTCAGTTATTCTGAGTTTGAGTGTTGAAGTGTGAAGCTGTGAATTCAAATGACCACATTAAATCACATTTTCCATTTTGAACTGAAAACCTTATAAACTTTGTCTTTTGTGAAACTTCTATTATTTGTTTATGGAAAATGACACATGCAAGTAAGAGAATAACAAGATGTTGAGTATCAATGTATTCTGAGGCTCTTGTGCAGAGTATGCTAATCTTGAATAAATAGCTAGACCATGCTGATATTGAACTAGTCCTGACATAAAGTTGATGGAAAAAAGAGAAATTAAAAATAAGATTCTCCTTGGCATTGAGGTAGCCATGGGTTAGGAAAATAAGAGCAAATTAATTGCTTTGCAAAGCAGTTTGAAGACTAAATATAGAAGCACTATGAAGAGTACAGGCAGAATTTTAGGTGCTTATGGCACGTAGAGATGCTTTAGGGTGGTGTTTGATAATATCCTTTAATAAATCTTTTATTTTTTGTTTCTAGGGTAGAGAAAGAGCCTGCATCTTTCTCTATATGTTCAGGCAATAAAAAGAACTGTAGATAGGTCATGTGATGATGGGCTGTTGCAATTATGGGTTGATTATTGTGCATATGTTAATTAACATTAGTTAACGTTTCATCGCTGTATCATTACGTTACTGTGGTTCATTGTTAGCATGTTCTCTGTTCTCCCCAGAGCCCCTTTCCCCCCTGCATTGCTGCCACTGCACAGTTTTATCTGGGGACAGGAGGGGGGAAGGTTTGTTACTAGAAGGCATGGCAGGACAGCACCTGGCCTCCTGTCAAGTTGCAAGAAAGTGATCCCCACCAATGGATGGTGAAGGAGAAGTTGACTGACAGACTTTAGGATTGGCCAGGGGTATAAAAGGCACAGCATCCATTTTGTAGGTGAGCATGTGGTGGAGGGTCACAAAACTCCCAGCGCTGTTATTTCCTTTTCCTTATTCCTTATTTTGTTATGTTTTGTTGAGATTTTTAATAAACCTTCTGAAATTTTTAAAAATGTCCTAATTCAGTGCATGTTTTCAGTATATTCCATTATTTGTTGTTGGAGTCTGGAACACAGAGTGTGTGCCCTTGTTTCTGATACTTAGTTATAAGATCTAGAAAAACACTGAATTTCATATAATATGAAATTCATGAGCATGTTTTCGTGGTGATACATGAAAACAACTGTTAAAGTTAGATAGAAAAAGCTAAAAGTGTAAGTGTGTATATTAGAAAGCTTTTTTAAATCACTGGGTGAAAAAGCTAGTTTAGAGAACAGGAGTCAAGATAGAGGATTTAGGGTGTTGTCTCTTGTCCCTTCTTCTTTCTTCTTCATGTTCTCCTAGAGGTTTTTGAGTAATAGTAAGTGATTGGGTAGCAAATGCCGCAGTGCAGCACACAGGTGATGGATCATTGGGTCATTAAGAAAAATAATATATGTGTCTATTGTTAATTGGGTAAAAATAGGTATAAAGATAAAAGAACTGCGTAGTTCGGGGCCATTTTGTGCATCAGACACAAAGTGTGCCACAAGGCCTTGTTTGGACCATCAGAAGAAAGAAATGTACCAGATTGCAAAGATTAACCTTGTGTAGCCAGCCTGGAAAGACCTGTTAAGTTTTGTGATGACCTGTTAATAAACATGAGAAACAAGATTCTAACGAGCTTGAGAGTTTTCTTTGAATCATAAGAACTGAGATAAGCAGGGCTTCCCACGAGGGAGGATCCCAAAAGAATTCAGCCCAAAGGAGGCTGAGAAATCAAAGAATAAAAAGAAAAATACAGAAGAGATGTAGCAGAAACAGAGAGATAGAAAAAAGACTTATTAGAGAAAAGTTACATTTGTCTTCATCCTTGGTGTATTTGTTCAGTTCTCTTCCTTCCCCTTGCTCCCTTTCCCTGCTTCTGACAATTGACATGTCATTCAGAGCCGTTCTTCTTGTGTCATCGTGTGCCATGTATCTACTTGCCATTTCTCATCTTCATTCGTTTTCTTCACAGCTTGTCTGCTTAGAGGCACATTTCTTTGCCCCAATTCTGTGCATTCACTCAGAGCTCATTGAATTTTCTGAGTTCATTCTCATGCACTGCATTTGAGCTAAGCCTTCAGTATTTTATCCTGTATGTCCTCCTGCCTCCACATACTTTCTTTTGTGCTCTCCTTCCTTTTTCTATTCATTATGAACTCCATCACTCTGCTAACATGTCTACTGCCTGTTGGCTGTAAAGCAAGGCTGAGCATGTTCCTCTTTTATTATTTTAACCTGGATCACAATCCAGACTGAGTGAGAGTTTATCTTCCATTCAAACCACAACAGTCCCTCGTTGAAGCTGACTGCTTTTCATTTACAGATAATTAAATCTGCAAACAAGACTCCACACATAGAGGGATGTGAAGTAACTGCCTTCCTGACATCCTGAGCTAGTGGCCTGGAGGAGTCTGGACTCTTAAGGAGTGGTCTGCTGTTTTAGCTATCAAATACCGGGCAGAGCTTTACCCCAGGTATTGCTTCAGAGGCAAAACCAGAGGTCAAGTGGGTTTTCTGGGTCAGACCCTGGACTTAGGACTTGCTGTGGAAGGGAGTGCAGTAGCAGCCAGCCAGGTTGAATGGGTTTGAAAGGCTTGCTCATTTTTATCTGGAAGGATATTCAAATGTGAGATCCTTGGATGATGCAAATGGACTTCCACTTTCTTATTTAGACATCCATTTTTTCCATTAGTGTTTTTTATTGAACTGTGGTTGGTTCTGTTAGATGCTGCATAAGCATTTATGAAAACAGAATTATTTTTCCTCTTTAATGCACTGAAAATTTAAGTGGAAGAGTGCTGTTCTTTGCAGGCTTATGCAGGAACCGTTGGTAAAATAAATTATTTTTATCAGCAGATAACTCTTAATTACCTAAGCTTGGTCTTTGTAACTCAAAAAAGATGGTTTCAACTGGTGATCTGTGTAAAATGTGAAGAGAATTCACTGGGTTTTGGTTATTTCCTGAAGTATTCAGATCATAAAAAATAATGTTATCATGCCAAAGGTGGTTTTTAAGTAAAATTTTAATTTTTTTATTGTAATTGGCAATAGTTCTAAAATTACCTGGTTTTAAAAATTAAGTTCAAGAAATTATTATGTTTTTCAGGGAGAAGACTTGTGCTTCTAACCAATAGGCTAGCATCAAGAAATAGCATGGCTGTTTCTGGCAAGTTCTGGCAAATTCAATCCAGACTTACAGAGCAATCAATTATGTTATTACTTAAAATAGTTTCTCAGGGATAATCCTATTTAGATGAAACATGTGCAAAGCATGCCATTCATTATATAGGTAAAATCAGGAGAGAATATTCTCAAGTTTTGAGATTCACTCAAAACAAAAGTCATATGAGTTTATATAAACAAGACATCAAAAGAGCAAAAAAATACCACATGGAAGTAAAATCCTGTGGTTTGCATAGCTGTTAGCTGGGGTGTAAGTAAGGCTGAGTTGCCTAAAGCTACTCCTCAGCTGCTACTGCTCTCTTGGAGAGAGAGGAACTAATCTTTTCATTATCTTCCTGTGATCAATTTTGGGCAAAACCAGCATCCTTTCCAGCTGAGTCTTAGGTTCAGTTTATAGACTGAAGAAAGACTTGGATTTAAATTTCCAAATGCAATGAAACTGTTGTGTTTTTTTACTTTTTACCTATCTTTTTATATGGCACAGGTCTAATGCAATCTGATCCGCACACAAAATGCCTGCTGCCTAAGAATTCTGGATGTTTTCTCTAAGGCAGAAAATAATTTTATTTGCTTTGTAAGATAAAGCTTAATACAAAGACAAAATGGATTTCCTTGGAGGATTTTTCTATCTCTATCTGAAACTGTAATTACAAAAGAGAATCTTCTTCCTGTGTTTCTTACATTCTGAAGAATTATTTTCCATTCACTTAAGAGTTGCACTTGATGATCCTTGTGGGTACCTTCCGACTCAGAATATTATATGATTACTGTGATTTTGAAAGCAAAATAAATGACTTGATTTCTCCTAAGTAGTTTAATGAAACAGAAATACATACTGGAGTGAGACATAAGACACAAAACCTTATAACAGACCAGGCCACACTTCCTAAAAAAATGCTCCTAAGTAGTCTGGAATGACTCTGAAATGTTCTGTACGGCAAGTAAAGGCATAGACACTCAGACAGTCAGAGATCTACAGCAGGTCACTTCACAGGTCAGTCCTGGTGCTGCTTGGCCATCACTACGTAATTGCCTTTATGTGTCTAACATGGTACTCATGGAGGAACTAAACTGTACATTTTGGTATATGTTAGAGAAAAATAACCTGAATAATTTGAAAGCTTTGGTTACCTGGTGAAGTAGGAGCACAGTGTTTCAAATTATAGATTTCGAACCCCACAATGAAGTGTGGGAAGGAGCTGTTCATGGGGCTGGTGAATGATGGTTACCCAAAACAAATACTTTGCAACTATTGTTATTGTTGCTGTTGCATATCAATCATTACATCCTCAGAGTCTGGTTCTTAGTTAATAGACTCTGTAAACAGAGTCTTCAGCTAAATTTGCTCCTTGCTTGCCAAATTCAAATGTTTCAGAAAGGCAAGAATAAAAGAATTCTGACAAGTAGTGGAAAACTTGCTGGCACTAAACCAGTGCTCTCAGAACTACTGTTTAGTCTGCACAGAGGTTAAGCCACAAAACCCATGGAGAAAGGAAAATTAACAGACAAACCATTTCTTATGCGCAGTTCAGTCTCCACTACAGGAAGCTTTTGTAGTGGAACTAGCAATGATTTTATTTCTCTTGCTACCCCAAGCACCAAAAGCATCTTTGCTTCCTTTGTTTCTACAGAAAGGTAGGAGAGACCACATGGTGAAACACCATCAGTCAATCTCTTTCTTATGGTTTTGTATGCAGCTGTCACGAGAGGCGGCCTCTTCAGCTGTGTCAGTGTAGGCAGACACCAGCAGTCATCCTGCCCGAGCAAGGATTGCAGCTGCCATCAATTCCTTGCCTCTGTCCTTTCATTGTAGTATTGTATGTGATTCTCAAAACCACTCTGTTGTGAAAAGTAATAGAAGAGAGTGTAACTGCTCCGTACACTGTTTTGTAAGAAGAGTAAAGGCCAGGAGTAGGTAATGCTTGGTGATGAAAGTGAAGTAGCATGATTACCTACTGATATCATATTCTTAAAAACGAGATTCACTTAATAAATTATAAAAAGAATTTAATATAAATAAAAGACAATTAGGAGACATAAGAAATAAAGCAAAGGGTTAAAACGGCCGGGTGCCCTGGCGCCTTGCCAGGAACACACCTGGTATCTTAGGGATATCCCTTTTATCCCATCCTTGCTGTGAGGGGTTAATGCATATTCAAGCATGTCCCCTCCCTGGTTCCGCCTTCTTGGATCATGCTCTTGCACAGTCTCATTTTCTGCTGGTCAGCATAATTTTTTTGCTAGTCATCATTATTCTAGCTGGTCAGCATTCTTTTGGAGTCTGGTTTCCTTTTTTCTGCAGATGGTCAGTTGTTGATAAGGGTCTGGGCCCCTCATCCTTCTTCTGAGGGCAGCTGAGCTTATCTTTCCCCCCTGCCCACGTCCTGGTACCGGCTTTTTGATAACAGTTTGCTCTCCATTTCCTGCTGCTGATAATAGCCTGTTTTCCACAGCTTGATCCTCCCATTGTCTTGCCTTGTCCGGATGAAACATATCCTTACCATTCAGAATTCCTATCTAAGCCTATAACTTGCTAAGAGAGAAAAGAATATAGTGAAAGCATATAATATATATTTATCAGAATAATTGTGAAAAGCCAATATTTACAACATGAATTCACAACAACCCCTCCTTTCATTTTTTTTTTATAAATCATTTGGCTTGAGCAATAATTCTTGTTTCCTAGCTTCTAGCACTCGTTCATTTTTCTCACAAATCAATTTAGCTTCTTCTAGCGGATCTTTCACATTATTTTGTTTTCTTAATATCATGATTTTTTTGTGCCGTTCCAGATGTAGCCAATTTTGGGTCTGTAGGCATTGCTACTATTTGCATGCCCTGCACTACTTTGGTGATTAGTTGGATGAAACAGGGGATTAGACAAGGAAGGAATATTAAACCAGCTGTAGCGCATAGGAGGAAGAAACCTAGCTTCTTCCACCATTCTGTCCCCAACAGGTTATTCTACCAATTAGTGGTCATCATTGACTCCCATTTTTGGACTGGCACATGGGCTATTTTTCTGATGTTCTTGGCGATATCTAGAACGGCATTTCCATTGTCATCAATTTGCAAACAGCAATCTGATGTATTAAATTTCCCGCAAACACCCCCCTCTTCAGCCAATAGATAGTCCAAAGCCAGTCTATTCTGATATATTGCAGCTCTGGCTTGACATTGCTGACTGACTATTAATTCCATAGCTCCAGCTGTTTCATTGGTTATGATTTCTACTACAGCTTGGAGTCTTATAATGCGATTTAGCATGTAAATTGGGGTTCGATATCCCCAACTTCCATCTTGTGCCCAAGAATGTTTTCAATAAGCGTTCAGGGGCCATTTCTCATCTCCCCATTTTTGAGGTGCTCAAAACCATTCTCTTTTATTTCTTTTTAGGACCTCCAAAACTAACACCCACAACTGATTTCTGTCTCATCTGAGTACAACTCCCCTTCCATTGCGAAGGGAGCTTTGGGTATGCCCTTTTCTCACATATCTCAAAATAAGACATCTGGTGCTTTCTAATAGTAATTTTTCTGTTGATTTATATTTCCCCAAAATTTGGCTATTTCTGGGATTCCAGAGTAAGGATTTTTCCCTGTACTATTACACTGGGAGAATCTGGTTCTATTACCATGTACACAATTTTTTTCTTTTACTTTCCTTTGGGTCTAATACAGAGTTGGTTTCTCTGGAATTTACTATGTACAAGTTTTATTACTAACTTTATACTTTTTACCAGGAGTATTTCTCACTTCATGAAGAAATTTTCTCCATTTAATTGCTGTTTGAGCTTTGCTTACATGTCCTGACAAGAGGTTAATACAGGTCTAGGTTGCTGTGTTGGCTTTATCTTTTCACTTACCATTTGCTCTCTTACCAAATCTTGGTTATTTTTCTTGGCAACAACTGTGAAGCAAATCCATCTTTTTCTCTTTTTGGGCAGTTGTTTTCTAATCTGTTACTACTTGTTCCTAGATTTTCTGTGGTCTAATATTTTCCTCTTTATGCATACAGGTACTTCATTTGGATGGGTTATAACAGTGATTATTGATACTGGTGTGGGTAATAAGAAAGAAACCCCAGTGTCTTTCCATGTAAAGCTTTTGATAGCATTTGTAACATGGCTTTGCTGGTGTCCCAAAAGGGAAAAGGATAAGTGACAGAAGAAGGAGTAATAGGGGTCCAGCATGACTTACACCCCCACCAATCCTGCCTATGAGGTTGCAGCTCACAGCAGGTGTTTTATATTCTTCTCGGTGGCGAGTTGTAGTGGTCAGTCTGGTCTTGCCCCCTATTTCTTTGTCACTTCCTCTTTTGTAATTTCCAAGCAAATTTCTTTTGACACTTTTTAACAGCAGTTTCCCACCGTTCCTCAGGTACTTCCCACTCAACACGCACTAGTAATTTCTCATCTGTAAAAAAAAGTTATCATTTAAGTTATTCTTAATAGATTTGGCACCCAACACTTCCTGCAACGAGAGGCTTAACTTTGTGAACCATAATACCTATTATTCTCTAATTTAAACACTTATATTTAATCCAGATAGCATGTCCCGTATTGGGATGATTTAGACAAGGTATATGATGTGGCACTGATGGAAGTTGTGGTTCTCTCCCCCTCCTTTATACAAATCACAGGCAAAAGCAAAAATATACGAGGATTTCCCGACCAAAACAGCCCCAGTCCTCCTGTTTGGAGTGGGATTTTTCCTTCCCAAGGTGGATATTGAAAGTGTCCCAGAACTTGTCCAGGCAGAACTTGAAACTACTGATACAGGCTTGGTCTTACTTCTCAGTTAGGCGTGATTCTTAGCTCATTCCTTGGATCATTTGGATTGTTTCAGTTCATTACCGCCAGCCTCTATCCAAGAGTCCAGTTTGTATCACTCGGTTTGGGTGTTACAGTCCAGGCCTCAGGTCTTTTGATCTTATTGGTGTGAATCCAACTTCACTCTTTGGTCCAGATTGCAGCTTCTCTGCCTTAATTATCAGTAGTACCTGAAAACAATTTCTTAATAACACAGGGAGAATGAAAACATCACATCAAAATTTTCTATCAGTATTCTTTAAAATTCTTGGGTTAAGCGAAATTTAACAGTTAACATAGGAGCCAATCTCTTTCTGCTCGTTCAAATTAGTTAAACAAGGAAGGCTAGGTTAGTTTTGACTTCAAATAAATTACATTCATTACCTTTTTACCCTTTGGTTAATATTTACTTGTTTAGCTTCACAAACTTCTTTTATCGGTTTCTTAGAACAAACCCCTTCCTTTTAACAACAAGAGTAAAAGAAAGAAAGGAAAAAAAAAAAATAAGAGAAAAAGAGATCTTATTTCAAGAAATTAAACACTTTGATGAGGTTTTCAGAACCTAACGAGCTAGACTACTTTTGCTTTGGTGTCATCATACACCGGTCTGTTTCTTCGTCCTTTGTTCCGTTCCTTCTTTCCCATTCACAGCAGGATTTTTTTTTCAGGCCATCTCTCTCTCCTCCTCCTGCTGCCGCAGCTCCGGGCCGAGCAGGCTGTTTCAGCAGCTCGCTCTGCAGGGAGGGGCCCATAGGCTGTCACTTGCGTGCTGACCCTGGGGCAAAGCTCGTGTCCCCTCTTTCCCTGCTGTGCTGTCCCTTCACACACAGGACTGGCATGTTTAAACACACTCAGCTCCCACCACAGCCAAGGGGCAGAGCCCGGAGTCCACAGTGCTCTGGTCTGGGGCTCCTTTGCTGGGCCAGCTCGCTCCTCAGCAGCAAACCTCACCCAGCACCGCTGCCGGGCCGGCGATCGCTGCCGGCACCTCGCACCCCTCGAGACCCCGGCACAGACACGGCAGGTCCTGCTCCAGCAGCACCCCTCACGAACCGCGCTCTGCACCCTTCACATCGGGTGGGAGAGGACCGGGAGCCGCCACACCGGGCCCCGCTGTTCGCCACTCACAGGGACCGGGTCCTGCTGCAGCCGCTTTACATAAAAGCAATAAAACAACACCTAAACCTAGCAACTCCTAACCCAGCGCTCCAGATGCTCCTAACATCTCCTATTTCAGGCACAATTCTCACCTCTAATCGCGCTTGAAAGTTTTTTTTCTCCTCACAAACCAGTGCACACTCTTTGGAACCAACAAGACACTTCTCGCTCTCTTTCTAAAAATCTTTACAACTCTAATGAACGGCATCGCAAACTTCTCTCTCTCTCTCTGCCACTATCATCTCACACTCTTTACACCACATCCCTCCAGAATCTCCACTACACAAATTACTTTGCTTCAGAATCAACTACAAATTCTAACACCTCCTTTTTGGGGACCCTTCCCAAAGCCCCAAAGGCGCTAGACACAGAGACCAGTCAGCTAGCCAGCTACTTTTACCAACTAAAACAAACCTGCAATTACTATTTCTACTGCCTTGAACAGATCTTCAGTCAAGCTAGAAATGAAGACACAGATATCACTCTTCTCTAAATTTTCTTCTACAGGTACAAAGGAGTCTATCCTCACACAGCTGCTTAATGTGAATAATCTCTAGTGTAACTTTTCTCATGACAAGATATGATCAGGTCTTTTATTTTTACAGGCATTTAGATACATTGACAAGTTTCTGACAGTACCTTTATGTTTCAACAGTACTTGCAGCTTATATACTATGAACAATCTATAGCAAGAATCAGTCTTACAATTGTTTTCAAACTCTTCTTTCACAAAATAAGACTCATCTCTAAAAACACATGTACTTATTAAAATAGACCAAGTTTAGAGTCTCCACAATTCTCTTCTCAATTCGAAGCACCAACAATCTTAATTCTAAACTTTTAACTGGGTCCACTTCTGCTTCTGTAATAAGCACAGCTGCAAAACAACACAAGCACTCCTAGAGACATGTGCACTTTCTTGGCAAATTCAAAAGAACAAGAAATCATGGCAGTTCTGAGCCTGATCTTCACTTAAACACACCATCACAATAACTCTTTTTAGAAATCATCAGAGAGATGATCAGCATTTCATATTGTGAAAAGAGAGATAAAATAATTTTCAGCAGCAGTAAAAAGATTTACAACAATCCACAGGATTTTGTTTTTAGGCTGGTACCAGGTTCTGCTGTTAAGAACCATGGGCTGTGCCCGTCAGCACGGGACACAAACAACATTAGGGTTAACAGCTCTAACACTTATTGACAACCTGATAAGTTTTCACCTTAAGAAGTGACTACTATGCAAATTACTGTAACTTGCCTTTAAAATTAAAATCAACTACAAAATTCTACGATATTCACTAAAGTAAAGAAATTGGAAGGCATACTAAGAAATGGGTTTGTTTTTCTACAAAATAAATATTGCACTCACTCAAGAAAAAAAAAAAACCAAACAAACAAACTATTTTTCCACTTTCTCCCAGGATGCATTTCTTGGAATTCTTCTAAGCTTCTCTCCAAAGCTTCTCTGCTCTTCCTGAAATCTCAAATTTTAATCACCGACACAGCTTACTGCTGCAGAAGCCCACAGCACCATCATACACGGAATTCTCTCAGAACCCGGTAAAACAAAGGCTTGCAACTTGCAGCTCCCTTGGTTTGGAGCTGATACCATACGCCAGTACTGCTCCATATCTCACTCACACGTCTGGCTAAGAGAAAGCTCTCTGAGACAGTTTGACACCAGTCTTTACTCCCGGAATCACAGAACTTAATGTGCCCAAGGTCTCGTAAGACCCCGGCATAGAAAACCTGGGTCCCAGAGGGACTCGCCTGGCTCTCTTACCATTGGGCATGTTCCCGGCCTGTTTCACAGCTTCAGGAGGTTCCAGGAGTCACTGAGAGCTCCTCCGATCCCCCTGTGCCTGGAGCAGGGAACCTGAACCAGCATCTGTGGTTCAATCCAGCCTGCCGGCAGCCACCTAAACACAGCTCTGCGGCTTGAGAGCTCCAAAATAAGTTTAAACAATCCAGGGGCACCAAGACTTAGAAGCCCCCTGCCCTCACTTTACTCAAAAGGGATGAGCTGAACTCATCCCCTCAGGGCACCCTCCGTGCCTGATCTTATCAAGGTTCGGCCCGACTCACCGCCGGCCGGAGCTCCAGGAGTTCCCTTGCACTCCTGAGGCTGACCCACCTCTCCGTCCCAATAGCTCGGCAGGGAGTAGCTCTGGGAGCACGATCTCCCAGGAAAACCTTTCACCGCCGCCACAGTGGGGCAAAAAAAACTTCTAAAAAAACCCAAAAAACAAACAACTTCAAACGCTGAATCACATACCAGCTCACCAAAGCGATCCCTCCCCCGCAAGCAGCTCTAGTTGCCCGGGGGGGGGAAAGGCGCGGAGGGACCATCACCACTAAAGATAACCTTGGCTTTGCTCTGAGACCAGACCCGCTGAGAACAGATTTGTTACAGCACCCCCGCGGCTCCTGGGCTACAAGCCCCAGTTCTGGTTTGCCCCCGCCCCGGGGCTCCATGACAGGAGCTCGCAGGGAGGAAGCCAATCACTCCATGTGTCCTCACCGTGATCTAGTCCCTGTGGAAACATCGACCCGTGTCCACTCTTACTCCAGCACAGCACAGGAAACCTTTCCTCTTTAGCAACACAATTCCAAAAAAAAACAAACTTTAACGCAACAATCACACCTATTTACGCATTCTCACATCTGTTCATTCAACTCCACCCAGTCACAGCAAGACAATAAGGTGCTCTTTACTTCCCAGTTACTTATTAATATATGCCCATGGGCACTGTAATATGTCAAATATCTCAAGTTTCTTGGATTATTCCTCAATTTGGCAGTTTTAAGTCCAAATTTCTTGGATTTAATCCTCAACTTGACAAAATTTTAGAGAATCCACATTTTACTCTGTTTTCCCAGTGGATTGTGCCAGGAAAACCTTGGGCTCCCTTTCCCGAGGGGCTAACCCCTCCCCTGAGACCCAGTCCCAGTAACCCCGGGGGTATCTTGCAACTCCCGCTTCCCGCTCCCCCAAAGATTACTTACAATCCGTCTTCTTCTTTGGGTCTTCGTGCACAAGAATTATGGAGCAAAAATACTGCAGTTTTTAGGGAGCCTTTTCCCCTTTCCTTTGCTTTATTCCTCTCCTTCTTGTCCTCGGGGTTTTGACCTGCAGCCGCTTGGCCCACGCTAGGAGAAACGGAGCGGGGTCTGCTGAACTCAGCAGGGGCGCGCCTGTTTCCCCGTTCTGGATCTCCGGTGGTCCCAGAGGTGAGGTGCTTATCCCAGAAAGAGCCCCCAAAATTCTTAAAAACGAGATTCACTTAATAAATTATAAAAAGAATTTAATATAAATAAAAGACAATTAGGAGACATAAGAAATAAAGCAAAGGGTTAAAACGGCCGGGTGCCCTGGCGCCTTGCCAGGAACACACCTGGTATCTTAGGGATACCCCTTTTATCCCATCCTTGCTGTGAGGGGTTAATGCATATTCAAGCATGTCCCCTCCCTGGTTCCGCCTTCTTGGATCATGCTCTTGCACAGTCTCATTTTCTGCTGGTCAGCATAATTTTTTTGCTGGTCATCATTATTCTAGCTGGTCAGCATTCTTTTGGAGTCTGGTTTCCTTTTTTCTGCAGATGGTCAGTTGTTGATAAGGGTCTGGGCCCCTCATCCTTCTTCTGAGGGCAGCTGAGCTTATCTTTCCCCCCTGCCCACGTCCTGGTACCGGCTTTTTGATAACAGTTTGCTCTCCATTTCCTGCTGCTGATAATAGCCTGTTTTCCACAGCTTGATCCTCCCATTGTCTTGCCTTGTCCGGATGAAACATATCCTTACCATTCAGAATTCCTATCTAAGCCTATAACTTGCTAAGAGAGAAAAGAATATAGTGAAAGCATATAATATATATTTATCAGAATAATTGTGAAAAGCCAATATTTACAACATGAATTCACAACAATATCAAATAGGAATGAGACAAAAGTGCCTTTTCTTTTAGGGAATGACTGAAGAATTTTTTCACCTGAAGGGACATGTTTTGTTGTTTAAATCTGTCTTCTGAATAGGTAATACAATTCTTGGCTTGACTGTACTTTGATATTGAAGCATCGTAGCCCTTATTTATGTTTACTCATAATACTTGATGAAGTAAGACAGGAAGTAAACTTCTCTGAGAAGCTTTGTTTTTCACATCCAATCTATAATCCTTGTCCTCAAGTAAAACCACTTCTGTCAATTTAGTAAAACCAAGACTCATCCCATAAACCTAGCTTCAATGGCAAGCTGTCTGCACATGAATTTATTGCTTAAGCTATACTCTGATCTCTACAGCTCACTGATCTGTTTTCTCACAAAAAATGGTAGTGGCATTTGCTTTGGTCTTTTTTAACCTTTCCAATGCCTTGGGGAATTGACACTAGGAAACAAAAAATGTCATGAATGAGTTTATGGTCTTTTAAAGAGCATTATCACTTTTTGCTCCAAAAATAACCTGCCTTTCACATAAAGCAATTTATGTAATATTTGTGGGTGAAATAGACAACTCCACCATACAGATTTCTCCCTGCTTTTCCTGGAAAAGACAGGTACCACTCATCTTGACCTGCCTAGATTGTAAAAAAAACAAACACTACTTTGTTTTTTAGACTCATATAATCATAGATTCATTTAGGCTAGAAAAGACCTTTAAGATCACTCAGTCCAACTGTTACCTTAACACTGCCAAGTCACTAAACCATGTCCACAACTGCCATATTATGTGGCTTTTAAACACCTCCAGGGATGGTGACTTAAACAGTTCCCTGGGCAGCCTGTTCTTGTTAACCCTTTAGTGAAGAAATTTTTTTCTAATATCCAGTCTAAACCTCCCCTGATGAAACTTGAGGTTTTTCCCTCTTCTCCTGTTGTTTGTTAAATGTGAGAAGAGACCAACCCTTACTTCACTACCACCTCCTTTCACATAGTTGTAGAGAGCAGTAACGTCTCCCCTGAACTTCCTTTTCTCCCGGCTAAACAATCCCAGCTCTGTTGGCTGTTACTCATCAGACCTGTGCTCTTGTGCCCTTCTCTGAACACACTTCAGCATGTCACTGTCTTTCTTGCAGAGAGGGTCCCAAAACTGAACACAGGATTTAGGGATGAAGTATTATGAGAATTAAGGCTTTTCTTTGTCAGACAGAAAGAAGATGCTGAAAGACAATAGTGCTGAGTCAGGAGCAGTTTAGATAAATGTCAAACTTAAGCAGATTAGTTCACAAGCAAAAAGCTGGTTTTCTGCTTTATAAATTTGACTTGCAGAGTTGCTTTTGGCTTTTTTGAGTGGTCCAAAGTGGTTTTACATTAGACCTAAGATTTTGGTTTGGTGTGAGAAGCTGTGTGTGGATTTTTTTCACTGTGTTCAAGTAACATAGATATACCTTTACCGTGTTGAGTGGGAAATGGGAGTCTGTTCAGCTTGAAACAGTGTATTCACGGGGCAATATTTGATAGTAATTTGAAGGAAGAACTGACAGTTCACTGGTAGTAAACTGTGAAATTTCATTGAATGATTGTGAAACTTGCGGGACAACTTTACAAAACTTTTGTGTTGTGTGTGGTAAGGAATGTTTTGATTGGGTTTTTTTATCCTGACTTGAGATACTGTAAAGAAATTACTGAAGATTCTGCTGTGTCCTAGGAGTCCTGTTTGTTTCCCACAAAGTAGCAGTCTGATGAACTGCTACTCCCAGAGCCTGTTTACTGTAGAAAAGTGTAGAAATGCAGATTTTTTTCAATTGTTTTACCAGATGGATAGAAGTGGTATACCTGTGCCTGCATACAGAATCAGTTTTGCTTTTCATTATCATCAGGGAGGTCAAATTAAGTAGTGCTATATACTCACATTGATTTTTTGGAAACTACTATTTATTTTGTGAATTTCTGCAGTGAAAGATGGTTCTGCTTGTGGAACACAAAAAGTGAAAAAAAGAGAAGAATAAGAAATCAAATCACAATTGGAGGCTGAAGGATGCAATTTGTATTCAGGACTGCAGCTTACAACTCAGTCTATATTTATTCTCTGATAAACTTTACTGGACTAGAGAGCTATAAAAGGAATCACAGTATAATAATACAATGCAACATGTGACCTAAGGTGGACCATACCTGAACCATAGTGTAGAATAAACTATGTCCATGATTTGATATTTTGATAGCCATAATTTTTTTTATTAAAGTCCAAATGAGTGTGTATCACATCCAATTTCTTGCTTCCCTCAGATCTGGTGAAAAAAATCTTTATCAAAATGAAAATTGTTAAAAGAAGATTCCAGGCATTTTGCTTAGTTGGTTAACTATTACATTTTGCTGTGTAGTAGCAGCTTCCAAATAATTTGGATTATTTTGGCTTGCAAGATAGGGAATAGATATTATTTTAAGAAATGTTGGCATCAAGTAGGAGGTCTATGACAGAACTGTGCTGGAATATAGGGTTTTTTGCCAGAGCATATTGACACATTCAGTAACAATTTCCTACTAAATGAAGGCTATGATACATCACAACCATAAAACTATGAAACAACCATGAAGGAAATCAATAAAAGGGATATTTTAAAATATAAAAATAAATATAAATATTTTAAATATAAAAATATTTTTAAGGGAATAAGATTTATTTTATTAGGTCGTCTATATGAGTAGATAGTGTATTAATCTATAAATGTAATAAAGTAGCATTCTTTGTTTAGATGATGTATATGATGTTGATGCCATATTTAATATGTTAAGAATGTCTTTGTCTAAGTCACAGTTGTGATTTTGTCTGGGGGAATGCAGATAGTGGTTTAGTTAATAGTTTGGTTTTGGTACCAGGATATTTGCAAAATTATATGTACGTAAATTATATGTGTGGTAATTTTGCTACTGTAATTAATCTTAAATCCTAGGTAGTAAAAGTTGGGCACATGCATGGATCTACATGCAAAAGATAACCAAACATTAGGGTTAGGAAAATCTCTATTGGTTCAATTAGCAAGATAATCACAGGATTTACGATCATCTAACTTTGGTGGATATTCTATGACAATGTATCTTTAAAATGAACTTGCAATGTTACAGAATTGCTTTGAACACAAAGAGCATGTCATTTTACTTCAGGGCTTTTAGAAAAAAACAAAATTAAAAAGTAATTCAGATGAAATCCAGTATCTGTTTTGTCTATTATTTAATTCTTCTCTAATTTTATATATTCTTTCCTGTAATGATTTTTTTGGATGCAAGTGATGGGCTATAGTGTTTTGCTCAGTGTTTAAATGGAAACTTCTTGATGTCTCTACTTTCCTATGGTGATTTATGTTGTCCTTCTGTTTATAGTCCTTTTCATAATGTATTTTTAGGTCTATTAATTAACCAAAGAATTTTCAGATCTGTTAGGAGTCAGATGGTTTTATAGCATCAATTTGTTAACCATAACACCATTTTCCACTGCTGAAGTTCTGTGGAATGGAGTCACTGTACTTGAAAAGGTGTCTGGATTTAAGCTTCATGTCATAGGCCTGCTCCAGTACCACCTAACTCTGGAGGCATCTTATTTCCATTAGGGCCTTAACTTTTTGTTTGTTTTTTTCTGTGGAAACAAAGTTCACATGATCTATTCTTTTCTTCCTGTATCCTCCACCCTGTATGAACAAATCAGGATGTTTGCGAAAGTAAGGGGCAATTATTTTGCAATTAGTTTTCTGAAGGAAATGTTCAGTTAGAAGCTCACCCTTTATTTGACATGGGAGGATTCACACCCTTTTCATGTATGTGGGACTTAGCAAGGTTTCTTTCCCGCATGTATTCTTTGATCTACAGTGAGGTATGATATCACAGTATGCTGCTGTTAAAAAGTAATTTAAAAACGTTATTCAAAGTCCACCTTAATTTATTTTGATGTTCACAGGTTGTTTGCCTCATAGCTCCACAGGCAGGTGAGATTGTGCTAGAAATTTTTTTTTTTTTTCTCAGCATGCCTGATCAGCATTGTGTTTATCTCATGCTTACAATCATTCAAGCCTCATTGCTTACTCAGTCAGTTTAGAAAGCCTTGGTGTGGTGGTCTTCCCAACAGACATGGTCAGACTTCATGGAAATATTGTGGCAGCATGTTTCAGTCCAAAAACTTGGGAGTTTCCCATGACAGCCTGGCTGCTAGCATCCTCAGTTGGAATAGGGGAACATCAAGTTATTGTGCCACTTGAAGGCACTCCCAAATGTAATTTGTGATAATTACTGTTTCCTAGGAGTTTAGGAAATTTTAATTGACAGGCTGTAGCTGTTATATTCTGGTCTGTCCTACTTTGCAGCTTGTCTTAAGACAATTTAGGGGGGACACTCTAAAATAAGTTACCTTCCCTTATAGTTTTAACCAATCCCTTTCCACCAACAAGGAGGATGAATGTGAGTAGATATACGTGAAAACATAATAGTTTACTAAATAAAAGGGAAATAGCAACAGGCAAAATTTAACAGTATTATTCACTAGTTACAAAGTTGCTGTAATCCACCAGACTCCCCAGGAGCAAAGAGAAACTCGAAATGGTGGCATACCCCCACAAAAGATGCGCATAGTCGGGCACAAAAGGAAAATGTCAGCAGCCCTCTGCCCACGCCGCCGCCCCCCAGTCTCTCCAGCTGCAGCAGCGGCTCCATCAGCAAATGCAGCTGGCACATTCCGGCAGCTGATACTCGGTCAAGGGCTAGAACTTGTGGAGGCACTTCACCCTCCTGTCAGAAGAGCAAGGCAGCCAGGTGGGGCAGCTTGGAGTCTTCTCACCTTGTGCGAGTGCTGTGGGCGGGCTGGGGTGGTTGCACGAAGGGGTGATGCTCCTCTCCTCTCGGTGCAACACCGCAGCTGCAGACAAGTGCTGCAAAATTCATTCTGAAACAGCTTTTGATTGCAAAGTGCAGCTTCTCAAGTTGCTACTGTTATGAATAGAGGCAAGAAGAACAGAAGAGGCAACTCAAGCGTCCAGAGAGAGAGAGCCCTCCCCGAGTGTTCCAGCTTTCAAAGGGGACCGGCATCCCTGCGGTTCCATTTCCGTCACAAGGTCTTGAAGATACACTCACAATTTCGTGCACAGACAGATGTGGAACACAATAACATTTTGGGTTACCTGGGACATCATCCACCCCCTTACTCCATATCATCTGATTAATGTCCAAATGAATACCTTTCAACTGTGCTATGTTTGTCTTGGTTTATGACAATTTAAGGGGTTGACATTCCAAAATGTGTTACCTTCCTTTTTAGTTTTAACCACCCCCTTTTCACCAATCAAGAGAGACAGACACTAGTAGGTATAAGTGGAAAAAAACCTACAGTTTACTAAAAATGAACAGCAGCAGGCAAAAGTAAGAGTGATAATCACTAGATAAAATTTTGCTGAATCTCAAAGACTCCCCAGGGACAAAGGGAAAGAAAATGGCAGAGAAACCTCTCTCCCAGGATGGTCTGAGAGACAAAGGCAGAAAAATGGTGGACAACCTCCCCCCCACCCCCAGGATGGTGCCCTTTGCAGACAATCATGTGGTCTGAGAGACAAATGTGGTATACAAACCCTGCTCGGCTCAGCCTTCCCTCTGGAATAAAAGCCAGGAAGGTAGGAGTTTGAAGCACGAAGGAGAATGAAGCAGTTGTGGTGGCAGAGGGGGCGTGCTACATCACCCTGCTTCCTTTCGGCGGCTGCGGCTCGGTGTGTCCGTGTGGGAGCTCCGGGCAGCCGCTCGCTGCCCCCTCCCGCCGCCTGCTGCGCTCAGCCGGGCTCGCTGCCGCTGACCCAGAGCGGAGGAGAGGGGAGAAGTGGAGTCATCTAGCACCAAAGAACGGCAGCCCAGTTGCAGCCCTCAGATGTGCCTGAAGCAACCTCCTCAGGAGCCCAGAGAGAGACAAAAAAGGATTCTGCCTTGCACCATCTCAGATTCCCCACAAGAATGGAAGAGCAAGGCAATAGAGCTTGTGCTTGAGCGCTCCCGACCCTAAAAAGGTCCTGGCACCCACCGACCTCTGCAGTTCTGTTTCTGGACACCAGATCTTAAAGAGACATTAATAATTTTTGGCACAGAACAGATAGATATGGAATACAATAATATTTTGGGTCACCCTGGACAGTGTTCAGAAGTAAACCAAAGTCCTTAATGTCTTCGCACCTGAGGTATGAGGAAATTTATCCCTAATATGAATGTTATTGTTAACAAGCCAAAAACAAAGCCCTGTATTAAATTTCTCTTACTTCTCAAAGTTTAAGAGAACATTCATGTCCAGATGATGTGACCCAGGCTTGCATCTAACCGCAGACTTTCAAAATATTTGCATTCCCACCAGTTGTATATGCATAAGTCACATGAGGTCTTCTTTATTGGAAGGAGAAACAAAGGAGCAAAACTCATGTCAGGAGGTTAATGCTCTGCACAATGTTAGCATTGATATGTCACACAACACTGAAGTCTTTGGGAAGAAATAAAAGCTGCATGGTGTTAAGCTGTATTTTTTCTTGAAGTGAGAAACTAAGTTTTTGAAGTTAGCACTGTTTATAAACCAGCTGTTTTAAGTAGATGTTTCTTGCAAGGCAACAAACGTGTGTTTGCCTGGGTGGCTGTTGCCTTTTCCTTAACACTGCAGCTGCAGATATCAAAGTTAAGTGCAGCTGAGGACAACACATATCATGGGCAGAGAAATTACTGGAAACATTGTTCTTTTTCTTAGAATATTCTCCACAAAGAGGAAAAGAATACAAAACAAAATAGCACAAATACGTAATGGTCATACATTCCTGTTTCTTTTGCCCTTTTACACTATATTTAGAATGTTTGTTGATATGACCATATGTCTCTTTTAAAAACAGTGTCTGTATCCGCTAAGAGGAAAGACCTTCTTTGGTGGGTGATACTCTGTGGAAACAGATTTTTCATCTCACTTTATTTCCTCTTAAATTAATGTTGTTACTGTAAGTCTGGGCTTGTTTGCATCTGAAGACATTTAAAGATTAGTCATGGATTTAAATCAAAGTAGTGCTGAATTTCCAACAGCAGGCCATTGAAAGAGATCCCGAATTGAATAGGCTATAACCACTAAAGAAGATACATTATTATTAGTTCTCTTAATTTTTTTTTCTTTCTACCTTTTCAGTTCTTGAATCATGTGACGAGTATATTGCAAATATTTACCTTTCTTATGAACTTCTTTCAAATATTTTCTTTGAAGAGTTCTATGTTCCTATAAAATAAATTTAGAAGTTAGAGAATGTTGAAGTCTTCACAGATGGTAGCACATTTCTTGTATTTCCAGGAACAAAATGTTTTATTATGGAAAAATTCCTATGAAAGAGATGAATCTATCTGGGGATTGGCTCATGTGAACAGACAGCACAGAAATAAATACAGCCAATCCAACCTGATGGTCTTTTATTTCATACAAACATGTTGTTACTGACACATACACCTGCTTGTGCCATCTCCCTTTTCTCAGCTAGTCCTTCATTACACTTTATTACTGATCTACATAATGAGACCACATCACAGTCATTGTGTGATAATTAGTGCATCAAAATGTTGATAGGCATAGCATTAGTACTTGTTCAGATCAGGTCAGATAGAAGCAAATAAATACTGAATCTATTTAGCTTGTACTAAATAGTGGAGTTCTTAAAACCCAAAGACATCTCCTCAGATTAGTGCAAACCACAATGTTTGAGATGAATAAAAAAAATCAATAAACTGGTTATTTAACTTATCCTATAAACTAAGGGAAGTGGCATGTGCATTCAGCCCAGAACATTTTTTAGCCTTTGTTCACACTTTTAGAAATGTTTTGACCACAGCTGGTACAAGTGCAAGAAGATTGCAATCAGTACTGGATCCTCTTTGGTCAACCTTGAGGATATTTTGAGCTGGTGGAGGGAGCAAAAATATTGTTAAACCAATGGCAGGTAGTCAAAATATTCTGGAAAGTTTCAGGTGTGCATCTGAATTGAGTGATTGAAAAAGTTTAAAAGTAACAGAAAGAAAAACACTGATCATAATACTTTACCTTAGAAGGCATCTTTTTTTTTATTAAGCAAGTTCTTCAAACAGGAGTTTTGAATGGTGGCCTTTGTATAGTGGCCTATCAAATGTCCAGCTGGATGAAATGTCCTGTGTGTAGTCTCAACTATAATAAAAACTTGAAAAGTCAGTTAAAAAATTTCAGAACTAATATTTATTTTTGTTTAACTAGATTCAGCCTTATTTTAGAAGTAGTAGAATGAAAACTTAAAAATCCATGTTTCTGAGGTTTCTTAATCCTCACAATTTGAAGCACTTGTTTCTGAAACCTATGGTTGTTGACACTAACTTTGGTTCAAAGTTTTACTGTATGCTTAAACAAAAGTTATTCTAATTATATATTCATAATTATTATTGGTGCTGTCTAGATGCTCCTCCTTAAGTAACTGAGAAAATGTCTGAGAACATATATATTGTGTTACAGTGTAAATTTCATAAATCAGTTATAGCTTATATTTAAACCTTTACCCAGAAGAACACATAGCTTCTTGCCACATTGGCTTTGGTTCCTCAGTGAATCACTCATAAAGGAAATCCAGTTTGTGAAGTAACGACTTGATATTCCCTGTTTTGCTCTTATTTTCTTTTTTTTTTTCCAAAATTGTCCCCTGAATTACAATGACACTTTACTGAAAAAAAACCCCAACAAACCAACAATAATTCTCACATTTAAAGCAAACACCAAGGTTTACCTTCTTTTGTAACAGAAAAAAAAAATCAGGATTTTTTTTTTTGCTTCAGATAGATGCAAAAATATTTGTTTATGTGTGGGACATCTTCTGGGTGATGTAATGGGAAATGGAAATTTTTTTTTACTGGTAGTGAGGATAAATTATTGATGGCATTTTAAACTGAAGCTGATGATTTGCCTGTAAAGTTGTTAATAACATACAGGTACATGTTCAGGATTACTTTCAGACCTTGACCAGATATCTTAATGAGATCAAATTTTTCTTCTGCTTGGTAAAAATTGTCTTCCTTTTAGCTGCAGTAATGCTTGAATAATCACTGCAAATGATTTTTATTCAGTGCCTTCTATCAAACCACCTACAGGTTTAAAAACACACTGTAGGAGTTCACCACTCCTTCATTAAATTTGGATAAATTAAAAAAACAAATTAAATTTGTTTCTATACAAATTTTGTATTTCTGTTGGAAATTACTGAATTTTCTCATCCTTGGAACCTTAACAGAATACTTTGGATAAATCCTCACAAAATTTCCTCTGTACTGGCATGAATTTCCTGGCCTTGGCTGAGTCAGGGGTCTTAGAATGGTTTTTGCTGTAAATGTAGTGGTTCTTTAGCAGCCAAATGGAACAAAACTGGGCATAGTGCTACCCATTCTGGTCTGAGAGTGCTCAAGTCTAAATAGAGAGGATAAGAGAGTAACATTAAAATGTGAGTATAGGTAGAGAGAAGTAATACATGTGAACAAGATTGGTCTCTTTATACTGTTTTCCCCATTTATAACCCTTCAGACAGGAGCAGTGCAATTAGATACAGTCATGACTACTAGCAGTGTTGACTTGGAACAGATGCAAGCCAGCACATGTGTTTGCAAGTGTGTATCCATGTAAACACCCTATTATATACATGCAATTATTTTTACTTGGAAATTCCACTCTGTACATGTTAATTCATAGGTAGAGAATAAACCTTTCAAAGGGTGCTTTACTTCTTTACCATAGCCAGGATTATAACTCTAGTAGAGGCATGTTTTTGAAGATCCTTTTAGTGATGCCTCTATACTGCTTCTTTGTTAGACTTTTTACTTATGTTGACTAAGCTGTAATTTCCAAGTTCCTGAAATATAAATGTAAAATACACATGTGTATGTGGGCATATGCACACACATTGTAAAATCCCAGAAGATAAGGGGCTTTTATGTGTTCGTCTCAAACACTGATAGCCAGGTATCTGAGGTTGTTAAGGATTGTTGGAAATAATGGCCAAGGATTGTAGGTAACACAATGTGAGAAAAAACAGGATGTGTCTGGAGAAGTGGCCATATAGAAGTAGGGCAGCATATTCTGGGACAAACATCTTAATCATTTAGACTTAATAATTTGTAACTAATCCAGTTGTAGGTTGCTTGAACACAATAGGCAAAACTATTGTAGCATAACCTGAATAAGTTCTACTATTTACAATCCTGACCCTCATCTTTTCATATTCATGAAAAGATATCTACTAAATCTGTCCACAAAAACTTCTGAGGACTTTATGGTACTCTTCTGTTTCACATAAATTAAATAATACCAGTTGTCTGTCTCTTAATTTTTTTTTTTTTTTTTAATTTTAAAAGGCAGTTCTAAGACTCAAGAATACTATTACTATGACTACTAGTACAAGGTACATAGTATATTTGTTTTTAAAATATTAACTCTGTCACAGAATTCTTTTTTTGTAGTATCTCTTAGTAGTAGTTATTGCCTCTCTATGATATACACCATCCCAAAAAATCTTAAGATATTTTGTGTTTGTATGTGTTGGTCTTCTGTGGATCTTTGGGTGTCTATTTTATCTGCACTTCATCCTGGTGTAAGTTCAGCAGTGCTGAACTATAAAAGATTTTATTCTAAATCCTCACAATAATTCATTTAATGTTCAGCTTTAAAACAATAAGAGACTAATTAGAAACCAAGAAACATTAATGGTTTTGAATTTCACAAGTCTAACTTCTTCTCTTTGAAGAACTTTCTTTTATCACTGTCTAAGGATTTTACATCTCAACTCTTCAAATATTTGTTACCTCGTATTCATCTATCTTTGTTTGGTAACTCTTCTGTTCATGTTGTAGCAAGTTTTTTAAAGAATGAAGAAGTAATATAAATTCAGGAGGGAAAGGGGACATCAAAGCCAGAGCTGCATGGCAGTGCATGGCACTGTATGGCAGTGCACACAGAGGCTGTCATGACCCTTGGTGCAGCCGCCACTAAAAAAGCCATTATCACTGTTCTGCAGAACTGTGGCTGGAATTTACTGAGTGTGGAGTTCATTTTCTCTTAACCCCTTTGGAGTTTGCCTCCGAAGTCCCTTTGGACTTTTCTTGGAGAATGGGCCTGCAAGCATGAGGACATCACACATCAGTCTGAGATGTGAGGACTAACAAACCCAAAATCAGCAGTAAGATGACCACAGGTAGGCTTGTGGACTTTTTATCAAGTTAATGGAATGTACTGCAATGTATTGCTATGTTGAGAATAAAATGAAGCTCATCAGTGTCTTGGGTTGTCAGTCTTTCTATGTTTTTATCTGGTTTCTTAGTTACACCCATAATGATTAAATGACTAATCAAGGAATTTAATGCATTATTAGATGTTAAAAATAATGCACTCCCTCCAAGATCCATTTTAACTTTCTTTAATCTCTCTGTTAGCATATTGAGAAGGCTGTTTTTTCATTTCAGTGTAGGTTAATTTAATCCCATTTTTGAGACACTGTTTTGATTTGATGCAGATGGCTGAATTGCTCGTTTCTCAACTCTCTCCTTCATAGTGTTTTTTAACTGTTCATTCCAGGATCACTTTATGTGCCTCACCCTGTGGTTTGCACTTTTCATAACTTTTTTGATGTATACATAAACTTCACTATAAGGGATTCAGAATGTTGTAGTACTTTATGGAAAGGACAAAAATCCCTCATCTCCCATTGTTGGAAAAATACTGACTCTGAAACAAAATTTGACCATGACCTTAAATGTGACACATGAATTAGAATTAGGGTTTTGCAGATTTAATTAAAATTGTTAAAGGTCCTGCTATAGGCCAGATTGATCTGAAAGCCTGCTCTTCAAGAGAGTGGAGCAGAGTGGAAGGAGAGAAACAAATAAAGAAAAATACAGCTTAAGGTGTAGAATAGCTAGAATTATTCAAAACCAGTGACATTTTCTGGGTTAAAATTTGGCCTCTTTATTTTTTACAGAAGTATTCACAAGTCTCTGTTTTCTGCCAGTTTCTACTAATTGGAAACACCATATAAGTATCTTCTTGGGCCTGACTGCAAGGAGAATAGAACTCTAAGCCATATAATACAAGCTCACTGAGTGTTTCCATAGTTGTTCTTCCTGAAAGGAAAATGAACCTGCTGCTCGAAGTCTGTAGAAGTTTATAATCGCTGAAGACAATGCCTCACTCTATTCCTGCATCTCCTTCCTGGGGTGACCTTATGATGCTTGTATCCCCAAATTGTCTGTTCTGTTTGTGCTGGATATTAAGTCCTGCACCTTTGAGACTGGTTCTGAGAGTGAAGGTGGAGGAAAAAGTAGTGCACAGTTTATTTTCAGAAACTGCACTCACTCCTCCACATTCCTGCTCCTGGACTGTGTTGTCTGCAGCCTGGACAATGGGACAGAGCTCTCCTTTGCTTTTAGTCAGGTTTGTTTAGCTAGCTAGCTGAGGCAGAGAAGTTCCCCACACTGTGGCTTTTCTTTTTCTTGGAACTGACTGGCCCTGCTCTGGACTGAAAACCCAGAAAAAATAGCAGGAGCTCACACCTGTCACCCAGCGGGTCTCGGGATGTGGCATTTTCCAGTGCAGGAGGGACAGATAAGAGGCTGAGTGAGAGGAGCTACACCCCATGACAAGGACTTTCTGAATTTGCCATCTCTTCAGAAGAGCGAGACGTTTTATTGTTTAATATTATTAACTTTTTATGTGTGATAGGTGACTGGGTGTTGCAGTTCACACTGTTGGCAGTTCAGGCATGAGAAGGTCTGATCTGCTTCTATTGTTTTGTAAATGCCACAATTCACTCCAACAGACCAAGATGTTAAAATACTTAGACAGGAAGGACCTTTGAGGTCCTTCTCCTCTGAGATTACCTCACTTCTGAAAGTCATATAGGACTTACTATTTGGACTTGAAACAAATTGCAAGCCAAACATTACTTAGCTCCTGCAAAAAGAGTGGAGAAAAGCAGGTGAAAAAAAAGATCTAAAAGATAGCTAAAACTAGCTTCTTAAGGCACTCAGTGAAGAGTCATGTCACTAGAAGCCTTCTAGTGAATCCTCCTGACAGATCTGTTGCTCACACCACAATAAAATGTGTAAATAATTCAGAACTGAAGAATAATTCACTTTGAGGTTAAAGGTAAGTGTCAGCTGTGATCTGTTTATTTTAGATCACATAGGTGCTTGAACAGTGAAGGAGTTGAGCTGTTGAAAATACCCATTTAATATCCCAAAATTATGAATATGGTAAAATTACCCAATTTTTTCTTGGCCTAAGCTACCAATAAGGTAGCTAGTATTGTAGTAATGATTTTTTTACTGATTTAGAACATTAAGATATAACAACTAGTTTGTGTAAACTGGTGCATCGACATTTGAACTTAAGCAAACTGTCAGTTTGCATCAACAAAGATTTTTGACTTTTTTCTTAGGATAGGAATTTTGATTTTAAACATTAAAATAGGAACAGCCTACACATTTTGGGGATTTTACAACGTCTGTGGCTGGACAGAAATGTCTGTTTGTATTAAAACGTGTGTTTAGTGGTTTCTTAGGAAACATTATTGGTGGAAGAGTTTGAGAAGCAGGGAACTAAACAAATATGAATAAAAAATCAAGCTCAAATAGTATAATGCTCCATGAAGAGGACGTTTCTCCTTATACTTCTTCCTGTTTCATTTGTGTTTTACTGTAGCTATGTTGCATTATCAGTGCTCTTTAAAGTTTTGATTTGCTTGAACAGTTTTATGGTAGAAAATAAAGTCTTACATATGATTTCTAAGTCATCACTAGCAAAATGTGATGAATGGCAAAATGAAAAAATCCTGGTTTTCCTCCTTGTCCAGGGTGAGGCAGAGCCTGCTGCATATTAGTGGCAGCACTGCTAAGACAAACCATCCTTAGCTGGGGAGGAGATACTGGAGCAGTCATCTATTCTTTCTTCATTCTTATTTTTGTATCAACTGAAATTTTCTTCTTGTAATTATTTTATATTTTCACTTGATGCAGAACATTTTGCACATGTTGGATACTTTTTTTTTTTGTTCCTTTGACAAACACTTATAGTCAGCTAAGTTGCATCCATTCAGTGCTCTATAACTGGCTATTTATTATTATTTGCACTTATAAATCCAGAGCCTTTGAAATCAGTGTGTGTCTTGTTAGTGTCGGGTATCATCTTACACGTGCTCTTGGGGAGCCTCTTCTACCAGTTTAGAAACATCAACTTCTCGTTGAAGTCGTGGCATTTTTCTTCAAGGCAAGGAAGACTAAAAAAGAAAAAAAAAAAAAGAAAAATAGGAAGAAACAGCTAAAGGCCACCTTGTAAAAAATATCTAGTCATGAACTTTGTGTAGTCTGATGAGCCCTGAAACAAAAGAAGATGGCATTTACTGATGAAGGCAATAGGGTAATTTTCATATACCTAACTACTTACTACTTTCATATACCACACTACTTACGAATATCAACCAGTGAACTGCAAGAATATGGGGCTTTGTAATTACTCTTAGATAATGGTAGTAGAGAATTTATTTCCACACTATTGGAAAAGAAAGTTATATTATTAAACTGTTAATTAATAGAAATTATTCTAGAGCAGATAACTACAGTTATATAGTGTTCAGTTATGTGGTCCTGAAGTTTTGACGCTTCTCCCTTCAGGATTATTAGCTGCATGGTATGTCCACGGCAATATAGAATAGTGTCCAGTCAGGCTGTGATGGGCTTTTGAAAGTCATGTTAATTTGTTTTCTTCTCCTATTTTCTGTATGATGCTTCTTTTTGTCCCTGCTTTCTCAATGACTACAATGGCTTTCTGGTAAGGAATAGAGGAGTGAGGCACTATAGCATGGTGCCCAGAGAAGCTGTGGATGCCTAATTCCTGCCAATGTTCAAGGCCAGGTTGAAGAGGGCTTTGATCAGCCCAGTCTATTTCCCACAGTAGTGAGATTGGAATTAGATGATCTCTAAAGTCCTCTCCAACCCAAATTATTCTAGGATTCTATAATTCTAAAATTTTAGCAGCCTTTGCTAGATGGTGGTATTGCCTCTGCTTTATTCTGTGCTTCCGCTGAGGCAGAAGTGGAGGCAGCTATTGTGAGACACGGTAAAAGAAATTTGCTACTTTCTCAGTAGGTGGAAGGTAAAATGCACAGTAGTAATATGCTAATATTGAGATAGAGAAATGTAGAGTACTTCTTAACACAGATTTTGAGCCATCAATAGGGAAAACATTGGGGAATTGTCATAGCCAACACTCACAAATGCCAACCCATTTTTTTGTTGATTAGTTGGAAGAGAAATCCCCACCTTGCTTTTTAAAATTAATGATTGACATTGTGCTTCAGGCTTAATTAATTCATTAAGTATATTTTCTAACCAGTAAAGATACAATACTGTTAAATACAAAAGCAAAAAATTTCTTTTACAAAATTTGCCATTCATAAGTGAATTATTCTTTTTGTGGAGAAGAAGCAACTTTAGATATATTTTTCTTTGTAGTTTGATTGACTGTCCCCCTGTTCTTCTCTTCTAAGAAAACAAGGACAGATCAGCAACTCTGTTTTCAATTATTTTTTTAAAGCCTTTGATACCGCGGTTAAGTCAGTTCCTGTTTATCTTCTCTCAGAACTTTTTCTTTGATAATTCTGAGTAATCAATCTGATCGTGTTTTTAGTTAGGAAAGGTTTTTTGTTATTTTTCTGTGAAAACTTGTCTCTTTTGCATAATATTTGAATCCCTTGCTGATAACTATCTGTCTAATCTATAAAATTTGCACTTGTATTTACTAAGGAAAAGGTGCAAACACTTTGCCTGGGAGCAGAGACTCAAAACAATTTTTTTTACCTCCCATATTCAGCACAAATAAGGGATATTGATTGCATTTGAATAAATCTGTATTTTCGGTTGTTTCACTTTGGACAGCTGTTTATTCAGCGTGCAGAAGAGAAAGTTTTCTCTTTAGGACAGTGGGCAAGCTATATCCCAGGGATGTAAAACTGCTGTGTTCAAGTCTGGTTGCTACACTATTACACATTAGTATGAGAGCAAGCAAGCACTTAGCATTTTTTGTGCCTGCCGGCCATCTCCCTTAGTTTTAAACCTGAAACCTCTTCTTGGATCTAAAATATATTTATCAAGAGAAAGCCCACCAATTCCCAGAGAGGATGGGTCTTGCCAAATACTTGTTAAAATTATAAGAAAGGTCTGCTGGGAGAATGCCTTAGCAGATTTCATTTGCAACATAATTCTTATTTTGCTTTACAAGAAAAATAAATATATTTTCCAAGAAGCTGAGCATGCTCTCTCTTCTTTTGCACTTTTTGCAGAACTAAGACTGTGAGAATGGTAGCTGTGTCTTTCTTCAATTTTCTTTCCAGTCATGTTTTCTGTTGTGGTCCACTATGGAAAAATAATAAAGTACAACAACAAAAAAGTCTTTCACTTTAATGTGGTTAAAATGGTTTCCTTTGCAGATTAGCTTCCTTTTAAGTGTGGTCTCCATGCAGAACATCAACAAATAGTATAAAGATTTATTGCAGATTTAGCTCAGCAAAACAATGCATTTTCTCTAATAGATATTATTATTTTTTTTCTAATGTAAGCCAAACATGTTTGCTTTTTCAGTTGGGTAATCAGAATGTTAAGACTGAGGAAACATGGTAGTAATTTATTTCTCCCTCTTTCCTAAAACAACCATGACAAAATGCAATTTCAGCTGGCATATTACAACACACTTGAATGAATACAGAAAAGGTTTAACATGCATTAGCTGGAAACCTATGATTCCTTGCAAGAAAAAGTGGCTGCTTTAGGACTCATAAAATATTTCTTCAGATTGTCCTATCATGATACTTGCATTTCATTGCCACATATTTAACAAATGTCTTCCTAGTGTTATAATTCTATCACAATTTATGCATCTAAGCAAAATGTCACTCACATCAAATTAGCTTTGTATATCAAACCACTTTTATTAAAGACATCTAAAATCTGTGTTCATGTAGACCGATTTCAATCACTGATGGGTTTGTATTTCAGCTAGAGTTTGGCCTACAGTGATCAAGGTTGTAATATTTCAAGACAAGATAGCAATATAATTCTGTATTAGGCGTGGACTTTATCTCATGCCAAATTAACATTTCCAAATTAACGGGACACAGAACACAACATAGTGATAGACCGTAACAATCATGAATAAAAAGAACAATATTCTGGCCTCTTATTTTACACTGTTCTCATGTCTAACTGAAATATCTTAGTTTTAATTATTCACTTTATAAATGACCATTCTTGTTTTTAGACACTGCTGTAATACTTTTCCTCTTCCATAAAAAGGAAATAAAACCAAAAAGTACTGACGAGCTCTAGAATTTATATTTACAAAAGATATCACCAGTTACTCCTTAAAATGTGTCTTAGCTATATTAGAAGAATGTATGCTTTGGTGCTTGTCAATATATAATGCAAGCCTTGGAAAGTAAAATTAAAGAAGTCTCAGTTTCTGAATCTGTTTATAAGATCAGAGTTCAAAAAAATGTATAAACTTTGACTTGACATTAGACTGCTAATGCTTTGCTAAGATTATAGAGCACTGTAGATTATAGAGTACCTTTTCCAGTCCTGAAATATAAACCAATTTCTTTCCTTTGTTTTTGATAACCCCCACTTTAAGATTCTCTTTCTTTTGAAGGAGTGGAAAAAGCTAGGATTTAAAATCAGCATTTTAGCTAATTGTTTTGCACAGAAATAGCGCTTAGTCTGTGGATGAAGTTGTTAAAAGGAGAACTATATTTAAAGATTAAAAAACTGTCATGGAAAATGGAAATCTAGTCCTGAAATCAAATTATTTCCTTGAGGTCTTTTGAAAATTGACTGAAGAAATCTTTTTATCAGCCCTTCCACATTTGCTCCTTTTTAAATTTAGTTTTGGTTTGATTTTGCACATTCTTTCCCACCAGTTATTTTTCCAACATGGTTAATATCAGAAACATGAAAACTTTTTTCTGCTCGAGGGAAAAATGGCAGGGTCCAAAGAGAATGACATCACATTTTTTTAAAAAAAAACAGGTTCCTAAAAATTCAGCCTGAGAATATCTACCACCATTCCATATCTCTGAAAGATCACAATATATCTTTTTTTTTTTTTTCTCCAGGATATAAACTGCTGTGTAATGCATCAAGATCAATGAATTTTCATTCTTCCAGATTTCATGGTTACAGAAATAATAATGACTTACAGGTTGTAAAGGGTTTTGTGTATGTTTTGTAATGGTGGTTTTGAAAACTGTCTATAAAATATGGTTTCTACTATCCCTTGCAGAAAAAATACAATATAAAGTTCATAAGCATCAGAGCTACTTAGAGGTCTTAATGGTGAAGACAAAGCTCAGACAAATGTATTAAAAAAATAGTGGAAGGAAAAAAACCCGTAATTCTTATTTAAGAAATGTACCTTTGAGTATAAAAACACCTCTGTACTGGGCGTAGCTATCCTCAGAGCACTAGGCTGTGTCTTGCTGGTATTAAGTATAAATAGATGTAGTTACACTCTTCAGCAAGATTGGGTGTCTATGTCCAGGATAGTAACTATTTTGTTCAAAGAAGCTGGATCGGTTCCATTAGAAATACATTTTAAAAATCCTGTAACATTTATAATTCATTCAACTGATAAATGTTGCTTTATTTTCATGCTTTAAAAGGATGGCTGACAATTGTACAAGTTTATACAGCATTCCAGGGATTTCGTTTTTTCCAGTACTCATGGTATCTCAGTTCTTCCCACAAATCTATGCATGTGATTCTTCTCCAAAGAATAGACAGTGCTAGACTTGCACTAGTTGTTTTTAAGCTCAACCAAAAAAATATTTGTTCTCCTTTAGCAGCAAATTAAACTTACTTTAATTTTATAATATCCAATTGTTTTCTTGTTTTCTGTAACAGATGGAAGTGGGCTAGTTGCTCTAACATTCTCTACATAAAGCCCTGTCTCTGAGGTCAAGGGAAAACTCACCACTGACTTCTATGTTGATGGACAGTAAATTTCTTCTGATTAGAGAATTCACAGAAGTTCTAGAATCATCATTCTCATCATCAAGACAGCAATAAATATCTGTTGGAGACCAGAATTACTCCAAAAGGTTTAATTTTGCAATATATCTCTATATACTTCATTCATAAATGTCCCAATTTTGAAAAATTAAGTATGAGGGTTAGCCCACAGAAGTGCTGATCTCATGAATTTTCAATATTAACTCAGCAGAAGCACAAATCAAATGTTAAAAATTGTCAGATGTTTTGTTTACATTATTTTTCCATGTCCTTATTTGTATGATGAAGTCTAGATTTCAGAGGTTTGTAACAGCCAACAGCTGGCCTGGAGGCCTCATAGTCATAGATAACCCTAATTATAACTTGACCAGCCTATACCATTAAGGAAAGAAGTAAACATCTCTGTGAAGAAGGCACTGAGAAGGCAAGGGATTCAAACAAAAGATACCTGCCAATCGACAATGAGCAGGGATGCAGGCAGCTATTGGCAGTGAGCTGGGTGGTAACCAAATTTTAGCAAATTTTAATTGGGATCAACCACATGGCTTTTTTAAAACCCTATTTAAAAGGAGCTGTACTCAATAAAATTCACTATTTCTGTATGAACTTTGCTGTGTCAAGTTGCGTCCGTCTCAAGTGCAACAGAGGTTTTTTAGGAACTGCCAATAAAAGGTCTGGCTGAAAAAATTGCATATAGTTTGTAAAACGAGGAACTTTTTCACAGAAGTCTCTGAGGAAGCTTTTTATTTATCTTTCTTGTGCAGATACTAAAATGGCAATGGGATATTATATGTTCTTGACGCTCATTTTCTCCATGATGTGTATTTTTCTTGTAAACATTTCAGATCAAAACTATCGACATTCAGATTCATTCAGGGCTGGCAACAAAGGTGTCCAAGTGGCCTATGGAGAAAGGGAGCTTGCGGTGCTTTTGGTGCATTTATTCTTACAATTCAAAGATGTTAAAATTATAGGGGCAAATATCTTCATTCTTGCAAATATATACTACATGTGATTTGAATGAGTTTACGTTGCCATGAAGGAAGTTTCTCTCAACAAGGAACCACTATATAGCAAGGTGGAACTTGTAACTGCTACTGTTGTGCAATAGAAACAAAAATATGTTTTATAGATATGCTCTGTCAAAGGTCAAAGTGAAACAAAAACTTGTTTCTTTCAGGTTTTGCTTCAATATTTGTAAAGGTATATTATAGGAGAAGGGGAAAAACAAGATGCCTTATTTATTTCTATTTCAGATACATAGAATATTTTGGAAATATTTTGGAAATATTTTGGAAATCAGCATCATTCAAGATAATGGAGTGATACAGGTAAACATATCCTTAGAAGTATTAATCTGGACAAGTCTAGCAACACAGGCAGTGAAGATATGTTGCCAGGGATTTCAATGTAACTTAGGACTGAAAGAATTTTGCCTCTACAACAAGGTTTTTGCTGTTGTTGAGCCTCTCATATTCTCTCTCATATTCATGGCTCCATTGTTTATGCTACCCAAGATAGTGAAACTAAAGTCAAACCGGGTATGTCTCTGTGTCAGACAATCATATCTCTAGTTTCTGCACAGGTGGAAATCTTTGTCGGTTCTTCCCTAATGTGCTGGTTTGAAGGTAAACCAGTGGGAGAAATGAACTCCGCACAAATACATTATGAAAGATTTCAGGTCAGAGAAGCAGTTTAATAGGAAAATTACAATGAAGTCAATAGTACAGGGACACTGGCTTAATCTGATGAAGTTGGAGTACAACCTGACACCCTGTTGGTCAGGGTGGTGGTAGCAGTGTGATTAAATGCTAGTTGCAGTCAAGTTGGAGTGATCGATGTGGTCTTGTCAAAAACAGTGGTCCTGTGGGAAGGTCTTGTCCTTCTTTGGAGGTCCAGTGGTGGTGGACAGGAGCTCTTGTCCTCTGGGTGTCCAGTGGTGGTTGTGGTGCCCCAAACCCCAGATTATAAATAGGCAGGAATATCTGGTACCTCCCTCAGGGCAGGGACTTTCACAATGGGATGATGTAATTCTATGAGTCATTCTTGGGAATCCTTGAGGGCCCATTGGCAGAGATGATGCCCTTAGAGTGGGTGTTGCTGCTTGTCTCCTAAGTTTAGGAGAAAATCGCTCTAGAATGAGTGTTTCTTCTAAAGTAAAGGGTTTCAGCAATCCCTTCCCATTGATAAAAAATTAATATTAGTGGATGAAAGTGAAAAAACCCAATAGTTTATTGATAAACAGAATGCCTGCACAACACATAAAAAAATTACTAATGCTAATGATATTGAATTGTCAGAACCTTACCCCCACCCCATACACACACACACACCAGAACAATAAAACCCTCAAAGTGCCAGGGAAAGAAAAAAATAATGGCTGACCATTTGGCAGGGAGAAACAAAATGGTGACAGCTTCTGTTTCAGGGATGAAAAAACCCAAAATAATCATGCAGCAGCTCAGACAAAACCAAATGGGAACCTGGTGAATCACGTTGGTCTCCTCTTCATAGCAGATGAAGATGGTGGACTTTGGTGCCCTTTTTCTTGTTGGTTCAGCCTCTCCAAGGTCTGGGGCTGGGATGGAGAAGCCCCTCAGCTCCCTGCCAGTCCCTGGCTGATTTGTCTCCCATTAATTGATCTCTCTGATCTCAGACCAAAACCAAACTGAACAGTTCAGGAAAAAATAAAACACTGAAGGACTGCTGTAGCAGTCTCCCAGGCCAGGGAAAGGGAAAAAAGCCTTCTTGCCTAAGCTAACAGAAAACCAGGCTAGCTAAACAACAAGGTAACACTGTCCCTGCTCCACCACAGACACCTGAGAGTGAGGCTTTGAAAAAGCCCATGTAAGAGCCCCAAGGTCTTCCCCCCCCTGCCTCCTCCCAGACCCACCTTTAGAGCTACAGCATTTCTGGGCATAGACCAGATGATCAGGGAATAGAGTATCATCATAAAATCACCCCAAGACACAGCTGCTTCCCCGGGGGAGTTATCACAGCTGAGTCATGGTGAAGATAATGAAACACGGCTCCACCCATCTTAACAGTTCACCAAAAAGGTAATGTAGTTGGTGGTAGAATACATACTTTGGTTACACTCCATATTGTAACCCAGGATATTTATACCAACCAAAGACCAGAGTACAAGCTCAGAGCTTAACGAGAAAAACAAATCATTTGAAGTAGCAATGAAAATGTTTTGAATCTTCTGAGTAAACATGAAAGTTAGGAAAACACTTATTTTATGTTCTGGCCTATGAATTGCTCTCAAAGAAAGATTTTAGCCATTAACATAAATTTACATTCCTTTCAGCATAATTTCTTTCTTAGGTAGTTCTCTTTTTCTGATTCTAACCTGATTCTTAGCTCTATCAGATTCTTACTCTATCTGTACATGTTTTAAAACTGTCTGAAAAGGTTATGGTCCTAGAATCAGTATGATTTTGAAAGCTTCCACTGTGTTTGTAGCAAGAGTGGGAAATATTCCTTTTTATTCTATACAGCTCTTTGTGAATGGGATTAGTACATTAGGAAATCATGGATGAGGGCGTTATGTGGGCATAATCTTTGACTATTAGACATTAAAGGCTGAATTACATCTGTTCAAGGCCATCAAGGATAGTGAAAAGCTTCTATAGGTATGTTGGCAATAAAAAAAAAGGCTAAGGAATATGTGGGTCCTCTCAGAAAGGATATGAGAGACCAGGTTAACCAGGACACAGTGAAGACTGAGGTACTCAATGACTTTTTTTGCATTAGTCTTCACAGCAATTGCTCCAGTCACACTGCAGAAGGAAAAAAAGGAAACTGGGAGAAGAACCTCCCACTCTAGGAGAAGATCAGTTTCAAAAGCATCTAAGGAGCCTGAAGGTGCACAAGTCCATTGAACCTGATGAGATTCATCCACAGATCCTCAGGGAACAGTCCAAGGATGTAGCTAGGCCACCATCCATCATATTTGAGAAGTTGTAGCATTCCATTGAAGTTCCCACTGACTGAAAAAAAAGGAAACATAACCCCCATTTTTAAAAAGGAAAATAAAAGAGACCCAGGGAACTACAGACTGGTCAGTCTCAACTCTGTCCCTGGCAAAAATCATGGAGCCGATCCTCCTGGAAACTATGCCAAGGCACATAGAAAATAAGGAGGTGATTTACAACAGCCAACATGGCTTGACTAAAGGAAAATAGTGTCTAATAAATATGATAGCCTAATGCTGTGGTGAAGGAGGAAAGAGTGATTGACATAATCTACCTGGACTTGTGCAAGGCATTTGACATTGTCCCTCACAACATCGTTGTCTCTAAACTGAAGAGACGTGGATTTTAATGATGGATCACTTGGTGGGTAGGTAATTGGCTGGATGTTCACACTCAAAGAGGTGTACCCAATGACTGGATGTCCAAGTGGAGACCTGTAGCAATGGGGAACAAAGTGACATGGACCCCCTTATGCATCCAAAATCACTTTATTGCAGAAATCGCCCCCTTTTTATGCCTTTAATCTCCACTGGACACAACTGAGACCAAACTGAGGCCTAACAGAATTTAACAGAAGAAGGGCACCCATTGGCTGGCCCGGCTGCAGTGCCGCTGTCCACGCTTCCTATCACCCAATCAGCTTCCCTCTCACATGCTGTCCCTAGCCTTCTTCCAGCCAATCACAATCTCAGTCCCAGCTGTCACTCAGCTGGCCCTCCCTCCCCTCACGCATAACTGCCTCTCACCGCCCCCCCAGCTGACTTCTAAGCCTCCAGCCTGCGGCTGTGCTTTCCCACAGGGCCTTCTGGTGAGCAAAACTTTAACAATTATAACCCCTTATCCCACAGACACCAGTGACAAGGAGCATTCCTCAGTGATCAGTATTGGGACTGGAGGGGTTTGACATCTTTGTCAGTGACATGGATGGTGGGATTGAATGTACGCTCAGCATTTTGTCGATGACCCCGAACTGTGTGGTGCAGTTGACACACTGGAGAAAAGGGATGCCATCAAGAGGGGCCTGGATGAGATATGGGCAGGCTTGAGAGGTTGGCATGTGTGAACCTCATGGATTTCAACAAGGCCAAATCAAAGGTCCTGTGCCTGGGTCAGGGAAATCTCAAGCACAAGTACAAGCTGGGTGGAGAACGGACAGAGAGCAGCCTGGGGGAGAAAGACTTGGGTGTGTTGGTGTATGAGAAGCTCAACATGTCTTGGCAATATGTGCCGAGAGGCCAGAAAGCCAACCATATCCTGGGCTGCATCAAAAGAAGCATCATCAGCAAGTTGAAAGAGGTGATTCTTACCCTCTACTCTGCTCTTGTGAGACCCCATCTGGAATACTGCAGCCTGTTGAAGGGCCCCCCAACACAAGAAAGAAGTAAATATCTTCAAATTAGTCCAGTGGAGGCTATGCAGATGATCAGAGGGTTGAAATACCTCCACTATGAGGAAAGGTTAGGAGAGTTGGGGGCGTTTATCCTGGAGAGGAGAAAGCTTTGGGGAGAACTTGAAATGGCCTTCCAGTTCCTAAAGAAAGCCTACAAGAAAACTGGAGAGGGACTGTTTGCAGGGACATGTAGTGAGTGGTAAGACAAGAGGGAAAGGCTTTGAGCTGAAAGAGGGCAGGTTTAATTAGATATTAGTGAGAAATTATTTTCTTTGAGGGTGGTGAAGCACTGGAACTGGTTGCCCAGAGAAGCTATGGATGCTCCATTCCAGCAAGCATTCAAGGCTAGGTTAGCTGGGGTTTGAGCTAAGTGACTACTGATTGGATGCATTAATGTCTGACACTGTAAAATACCAAGAAGGCATGCTCAGAGGGTTTGCAGCCCACCACTTCCCAGTAGAACTTCTATTAGTCAACGCAGCCAAATGCAACAGATCTCTTTTTTTTTTTAACTCAGGTGCAAGACGAAGCTAGTACTGAAACACTGCATGCTAATGCTAGCGAGCTCTATTAACAAACAAATTGAGCATTTTAAACAGCACGTACTCATCCTGTATTAAGAACTTTTTCATCAAGCCAACCTCACAGCAGTCCATCTCTCTGAGAAAGGTGTAAGTAAGGCCAGTGGAATCTCAGTTGATTCAGTGTAAATGATGGAGGCACTGACTCAGACTGACAGGGAATCTGAGACATTTATTCAAAGGAGCAAGCTGGTTTTATATACTTTTTCAAGACACAGTATTTCCTTATATGGTATTTTTTACTAAGTGACCTATCACAATGTCAGTAACACACTTTCTTAATGTCCATATACAGGGGTGATCACAAGCCATTCAGGTGTCTGTCAGCTTCCAGCAGGCTCCTCTCCACAGAGCTCTGCTGCATGGCACCTCCTCCCCACAAAGTCAGGCAGAGACCTGACCTTCATTGTGCTGTCATGGCATTCTGCCATGACACGTCTCACAGCCTGTAACTCAGTTCTATCCTATCTCTCCCCACAATTCAGGCAACTGAAGTCAGCAGGAGGCTGGCAAAGTACAGGTATTAAATTTTTTCTGATATCAGCTTAAAGACACTTCTTTACACTATGTAAAACTTACAGGTATCCTAAAAATTACATTATTAAATGCCTTATTAGGGCAAGCTTCTCAGAGAAGGTGAAAGACAGAGAAAAGTATGATGGTTATGCTGTTCTCCCATTAAGGTAAAAAGGAAATAAGCTGTAAATGATCAACATCAAGTGGCAGATGACATGCCCTATCATCTGAGTAAAAAATTATCCTTTTATCAAAAACCACCCCATTTTGAAATTCAGTATCATTATGAAAGCCATTCTGAGAATAAAGGAAAAAACATTTCATCAAAGGACATCTCTTATTACATCCCTGGGTTATGAGAAATGTGTCTCTCATTCAAACACTGCTTATTTTCAGTTAGAAGCATTCCTTATAATTTCAAGATATCCTGTTTCATATAAATGTTTCTGTCCTTCAACTTCAATTTTTAAAAATTACAACATCAAAATAAAAGTTGCGACACTAAGCAGTAGAAAAATTTCTTTAGAAAGAAAATAGTTTTTCTGAAATTTTAGGGGGAAGTTTTATGTTCTGTATAGATTTGTCTTTTGCCTTCAGTCTAGGGTTTTTATTTGAAGATGATTCCTGCATTTGGACCACTATAAATTTAGAAGTACTCTCTCAGCATTGCTTACTGTTGACTATTCTGAATCTCTTGGTTTGAAAGGAAACCTTTTGCAGATTGTGCATGTTTATTTATACGTTAGTTGGCTATCATGTTTTTCCAGGTATATAATTCCAGAAGTCAGAAGTTTAAAGTCCTTAGTTCAAAGTGGGCTTAGAGTGATTTGAGAAATATAAGAGCAGTAGAGAAGAACAAATGGATGTAACATGCTCACTAGGCTTACCTATTGCCTTTGCAGGAGCTTCAGATATTTGAGCTATAAATTAGAACCATGGGTAAAAATGCTCAGGGCTCCTTTTCTCTGTCCAGTTCATTCCAATATAAGGTAAGAAGGGGGTCTTATGTTCTTCTTAAAATCTGGTAGTAATTACAAATTCAGTCTCTGGCTTTATTATAAAGTATGGTCTTTACTCCTTATTATACATGCCAAAGTTCTGAGCTACTTCAGGACTTATTTTCTTAACTGCTGTACTTCACAAGGGAGAAAGGGTCCATGTTCCAGTATCTTACTGTAAGGGCTGTTTACCTTAAGGATACTCACCTGGCAAATGGCGACCATTTTAGGTATTTTTATGTATCTCCAGATTAACCTCAGCACTTGATCATATAAAAAACCAATTATATAAAATATGTGCTTTAAATATGCTACAATGGTCTTTGTAATGTCTCTTATTCTGTAGAGGTTTAAAGAATGGGCTTCGCATCTCACTGGGTTCTGAATTGTTACCATTTTTGAAATTATGGCAACTTACAGAGACATCCAGAATGTCTCCCTAATAAGAAAGAGAGATGGGTTGGGAAAACAAGTTTTTTCTGTCTTTCTTTATTCCAATTTATTTATTTTGTGTTGTACCCACTACACTTTGAACATTATTGTTGATAAATATCAGAGAGAAAATTACTTCCTTTTTTTAAGAAAGACCTGCTTTGATTTGAGGCTTC
The DNA here is from genome assembly GCF_049639895.1 of Pseudopodoces humilis. Taxonomy (NCBI): domain Eukaryota; kingdom Metazoa; phylum Chordata; class Aves; order Passeriformes; family Paridae; genus Pseudopodoces; species Pseudopodoces humilis. The sequence goes on along the minus strand of NC_142200.1, from coordinate 96,344,891 downwards.
AGTCCTTTCAATATGATGACAAAAACAAACAAAAAGTTTTAGTCTGTCTGTTGCATATCCTTGAAAAATAATTGCATTGCAATACTAAAACATCTATTTAATGTCTTAATACCAATATGTGAAGCCAAGCAAAACAGGATCAGATGATGTATTTTCACATGATAATAAAAAAACCCCAAAAACCCCAACTCAAACTATTGTCAGCAATAAGATGTTTTCTACTTTTTGTCTTTGGAAATGTGTTTGGTTACTTTCTCTGTCATGATGCAACACAGAATGAATGCTTGCTTTTAAGGAATCAGGAATCATGAAAATTCACTCCCTGAAGAAAATCTTGGCAAAAACATAATACTGCCTCATACTCATGCCTTTTAGTCTGCCTTTTACTTTGATGTGGAAAAATTATTGTGTTTAAAAAACCCAATGTGAACTGTAAGGCAACCCACTATTTTATGCAGAAATGAAAAAGGCCTCTATTTCTCACTGATTTAATGTCTTCGAGCCAATAAATGAAACTCATAAATAAACCAGCACTTGAAATAATATTTCTAACTGCAATTAGCAGATGAGTTATGTAGGTGTTTCTGATAGCTCCTTTTTTCAATACAATTGAAATGTATTGTGGCAATGAACTGCCTTTCCTTATGCTTGAAAGCAGAAAAGTTGGACAGTGGCATAGAAAAAGTATTGCTATCTTTCATTTACCTGTAATTTTAAAGAGTTTCTCTTTTCTGTTTTGCATCCTGCTCTATTTGTAGAACTTCTGATGAAATTGAGCCCATGAGTGAACAGGACAAATAGCTGACTTCTTAGCAAGACTTCTTATGTCTGTTTTGATTACAACAAGAATAAACACTTGGAATCAATGACCTTGTTGGTAATACTAGTTACTTTATGTTTGTTAATTTCTTTGCATTAGAAACAAAATACAAATTATTTTTCTCTGACTTACATTATTTTATAAGGCAGTGTAACTAGGAATAATACAGTAATCACATACTACAGAAATATCATGGCACTGCAATGTTACTTGCAATAGTTTCTCAACCTTTCTTGATATCTCTTAGTTATATATGACTTTAATTTGTAAAAACACAGGTAATTTTTTTTTATATAAAGTATTTTTAACTGCTACATCCAGTTTCAGAACGTTTTGTATTTCTGGTGACTAGAGCTTTGCAAGCATCTTCAATATGACTTAGATAAACTTTTACTCATATCCCATTAGTAAGTAGCAAGGGAATAGAAAGGTCACTTTAATACTTTGCTCACTTTTTAGCTTCATTTTGTAATCAGACACAAGGAATATCTTTAGTTTTCTGGTTATAGGCAGGTCTGGGAATCACCTTGCAGGGTTTCACTTTACTGTCCCTTAAATATATTCTCCAGTGGTTAGGCAACTGTGCTGAAGAACTCTTGTACAATAAAATAACCAGCTATATGGAATTTTGGGAATGATTAGTACCGACCTTGTGCTGAATTATAGAGAGGATAGTGTTAAAAACAGTTCCAAGAAGCAGGAAATGGAATGTCAGAAAAATACAAATTAAACTTTCAGTAGCACATAAACTCCTACAACCAGCCTACAGTCTTACTAAGCAGCTCTGAAACTGGGTAAACAGAGAAATAGGGAACAGCTATGTTATAGAGTAAACCACTCCCATGACAAAAATCTGAGTAAAAGGTCTTCTCATGCTATTCAACCTATACTTAAATGATGAGGGAAAAAATAAATGCATGAGCTTAGCAGGATATGCGTCTAAATTAATGGTCAACTATAGGGATCATAGATTTTTTTCTATGGGTTAGAGAGAAAGGAAACTTTTTATGGAAACTTTCATTTATTTTGTGAATTCAGCTGTGAAAACTAGCAGCTTCTATCACATAATTCATTTCAGGTTAACAAATGTCCTATTCCTTTACGTAAGATTGATAGTTAATAGTTGTGGACTGATACTGACACTGCAACATTTATTTAGAAATGCTTATTGACTGCAATGCATATTAAAAACAGAAGTTAAAGGGTTATTCTCTTATGGAAGGAGAACATTGCTGGATGCTGTTGATAGATACACTTTCAAGAAAGCAAAATAGGCATAAACTGTTTTCGAAACATTTTTTACTCTCGAGATATTCAAAGAGAATTTCAAATGTAGCAGTGAGAAATATCAGTATGTTTACTAATAAAAAATAATATTCAGTGGGAGAGCAAATTTGTAGGAAATAAAACTTTCAGTTATTTCAGAAATTGAGGAAAACTGTCCTCAGTGATAAAGAAGGTGAACAGAGCTGTTTTAGAACTTAAGAACTCTTGATTACTATGTGTAAGGAAGGCAGGACACCAGCATGGCTAAGTAAGGGCACCTTGGTCAAATGGAAGTGTAAAAAGGAAACGCACAGGAAATGGAATCAGAGACATGTGTTGTAAGGAGAATACAGGGATGCTGCCTAGATGTGCAAAGATAAGGTCAGGAAAGATAAGGCACAGTTGGAATTCAGTTGGAGCTGAATTTGGGGATGTGAAGAATATTAAGAAATTTATTATTTACAGGTGTGTTGGCCAGAAAAGGATGATTAAAGAAAAATATATCCCCTCAGGTAAATAAGTCCAGAGAAATAGTGAAAACACATTGGTCATTGGAGGTTGAAGTAATTTTTTGCCACAGCATTAAATAATAATCTCTCTTCCTACATTTTTCAAATTCCCAAACCTCAAGGTCGTAATGTAAGGAATTAAGTCCTTCCCCTCATCCCAGGACAAGATTAGGATTGAGACCTCCTGAGGGATCTGAACATACAGAAGTTCCTGGGATCTGACAGCATGCATTACATGGTCCTGAGGAAGTTGGTTGTCAAGATTTTCTCCTATTTGAAAAGTCATGGCAGTTGGGTCAGTCTCCCATGACTGGAAAATGAGAAACATCACAACCATTATTAAAAAAAAATTAAAATTTCACAGAATCACAGAACATACTGACTTGGAAGGGATCCAGAAGGATCATCAGGTCCAACTTAAAGGCCCTGCACAACACAATTCCCAGGAGTCACACTGTGAGACCAAGAACAAATACTTCTTCAATTCTGTCAAGTCTGGTTCTCTGACCAATTCCCTGGGGATTCTGTTCCAGTGCTCAACCCTCCTCCGGGTAAGAATCTCTTCCACACACCCAACCTAAATCTCCCCTGACACAACTTCAGGCCATGTCTGGTACTTCTTCTTTCATATTCCTGTATACCTAGGATCTCCTGTTACCCTTGCAAACAGATTTTTTTTTTTTTTCATGGAGAAAATGATAATGTAACTTGAAAATCTGTTGAGTGAACAGAAGAAATTGTGTATGGGTACATACATAAGCATTTTGGTTTAGTGTGTCCACTACTGCAAATAATTCAATCAAAACATATATAAAAAAGAAAGTACTTGCAATAGTTTTGTTGATCAAAATTCCTGCTCTTTATTCACTGTTAAAATATTTCAGCGCTCACTGAACAGCTAGAAATTACAAAGGAAAAATGCAGAGCTTAGTGAAGAGTAGAATTTGTAAAAATTAATTAACCCTTTAGTCAAACATTTTATTGTAAATGTAATATATGTTAGTATAATTTGTGTTTTATTGTACACATATAAAATCAAGTATAAAAACATGTTTTATGTAAAAAACACAAGCAACTTGAGATTGCAAAAGCAGCTGCTGGAAAACCAGGAATTTGCAAGAAAACGACCCAGCAGTTAAGATAACACCGAGAAGAGGTGGGTCCACCCAAGCAAGATAAGCACTCTAACGACCCGGTGATTAACGTCTGATACAGACCTGATCTGATTCTCCAGGACCGTGCATCTCAATGTTGGTTTCCAAAAAAAAAAACTACACAGACAAAAAAAACTCACCACGATTCTGCATCTCAAAGCCTGCTTCCTGAAAAAACACTCAAACTGCATCTCGGTCTCAGAAAACTCATCAGCGATCCAGCAGCAGAAATATGAACATGTAACAACACAAGAAAAAGAAAGAAACTGAAACTGCATGGCCTCAAGCTAAAAAAACTGTATAAAACACAGCTCTCCAAAAGACAAGTTGTGAACTTGGGGGAATCAGTGTGACAGAGGCTGTACAGAGTTCACCCAGAGCTGATCCCGGGCTCGACGCTGACAGTGATTGTGGTTGTTTCCAAAATTCGATTTTGCAAATTTTTCAATAAAATTGTTATTGATAAATTTGGCTGAATTTCGTTTATAACAGGAAAGATGATTAATTTGCACCTACTACACATTGAACTCCATGTTTTCCAGGGAGTAAAGGTATTCAGACAATCTGAATTTAGGTTATATTTTTCCCTGCTATTGAGCATCTTTCTTTCATCCACTAGAAGACACTAGACAGTTGACTTAGAATCTAAATATGATGTAACTCCACAGAGTAAAAGATGATACATCTGTGTAAACACCTTACCGTGGCTTTAAATACTATTTCAACACTCTCTCCAATGGTCTTCAGCCTATGAATAATGTGGACAATACAGTTTGCTTGTTTATATCTTGATGGTCCTGGTGTGGCAGTTTACAGTCGAAACAACACAGGAATGAATTCTTTGAGGCTGTGCGACTTAGAAGCTTATTAAAAGACATGGGAAAAGTATGGAAGCACATACACATATAGTGTAAACTACAGGAGGAATATACCTTCTCAGGACATTAGATGAAAGATTGATATAGACAAGGTAGGCTGAAAATTTTCTTAAATACTATTAAAAGATAAAAATTTCAAGTGGAACTTACTGCTGAAGCTTTCTCTTGCCTCTCATCACACAATTTTGTGTTGATAGTGAAAGGAATGATGAGCTTGTCTTTACAAACAAGCTGTGGGTCAGTTGATAAGATTGTTATAAATTTGTATTGTGATATTGGCTTTCACAGATGAATATTATATGTTAAATACTTTTTAGCTATGTATGTACTTTTTTTCTTGCTAACAAGTCTTAAGCTTAAAAGAATTTCCTAGGTACAAGGCAAGGAAACCCCAGAGGGCAAGGACAGTGGGGCCCAAGCTGTTATCAAGAGAACAATAGAGGCCAAACTGTTATCAGCGGAAGATATGAAACCCAGCTGTCCTCAGGGGAAGGATGATGGCCCCAGACTGTTATCTGCCCTGACCATTTGCAAAAAGAAAGGAAACCAAACTCCAGAATAATGCTGACCAGCAAGAATAATGATGACCAGCAAAAAATATATGTTGACCAGCAGAAAATAAAACTGTGAAGAGCATGATCCAAGAAGGCGGAACCAGGGAGGGGACATGCTTGAATATGCATTAACCCCTCACAGCAAGGAGGGGATAAAAAGAGTATTCCCTGAGATACCAGGTGTGTTCCTGGCAAGGCGCCAGGGCACCCGGCCGTTTTAACCCTTTGCTTTATTTCTTTTGTCTCCTAATTGTCTTTTATTTATATTAAATTATTTTTATAATTTATTAAGTGAATCTCGTTTTTAAGAAGATGTAGCTATCAGTGAGAGACGACAGGAACAATGGGATGGATTCCAGAAGAAGATCAAAGAGGCACTGAAAGAACACTATAAATTCCATCAAAGTTAAGAAGGGATTATGCATTGGGGGTGGGGGGGGGAAGGTATCGCCGCCGGTATCAGGCGTTCCGGGAAGTTTGTACCTCTCAAGTACCTCAGCCTATGGGGAAAGAGAGAAGGGACAAGCGGCCGGGAATTAGGATAAAAAGGAGGCTGCACCCTCCAAAAATTTGAGAGACCCCAGGGGAATGCCCCATGGCCTCTCCCTTTATTCAAATAAAGTAAAAGGACTCCTCTGTCTCCTTTTTGGACATAAACCTCTGGTGTTTGTGGATTAATTTTCCTGACAATAGGTTTGACTTTATACTAAAGAAGCTGCTTTAGTCAAAATTTTATCACCTTCTCTGCTGTAATCATGACTAATTCTTAAGGTTTATTGTGATTCAACTAATTTGAAAAAGAAACTGCAATTAAACAAGAATAAAAAATACAGTGTTTTGCAGCAACATCAACAAAAAAGAAAACTCCCCAATGGAATCTGCTTAACCCTATAAATCCATGATTTTCTTCCACTTCTGCTCTCAAGATTGTAAATATTCTAATTCTTCAAAGGTCACTATTCTTAGGTACATAACAAATTTGTATCCATTTTAATAGACACATCATGTCAAGTATATTTTTAATATTTTGAAAACACGTGAAATTATTATTCCATTTTTATACTGGCTTTGTGCATCTCAAGTCAGGACTTGCATTCAAACTTCCTCAGTTGTATTTCCAGCTACTGAACACTTCATAAATAACATCATGTCAAAGTAAAGAAAAAAGCCCCCACCAACAGAGAAACAAATAATAAAATTTCTGCAAAAGAACCAAGCTACATGAAGTTTAGTACAAAATATGGTTAAAAGAGAAGAAAAAGCCATTTCTTAGTGGTTTACTTGACCCGAAAGGTTGTTCTTTATTTTGTGTTTCAGTTTCAGACCAATATATTTCTTCTTGTATTTTGATTGTGTATATGAGAAATATGTGGAGTTAATTTTATAATAGGTATGTGTCCTGGTTTGGGGCTAATTTGTTTCCTCTAAAGGGCAGAATTCAGCAGCCCCTTCTTCAACCGGTTTGGGAGCCAATCTCCTTCGAGAAAAGTGGGAAAACCTGTTTATTTAACAATCAAAGTACTCACAAACATGAGGAAATGAATAATATTAAACAGTGGAACCTGTCGTTGTTCTGAAGAGACGGCAAATTCAGACAGTTCTTCTGTAGTCCAGGGAGTCCTTCCGTGGGGTGTGGCTCGGCACGCTCGGTCTCTCGCAGCCCCGCCGGGGCTCGTCGGGGCCGCTGGGGAGGGAGCGGGGCCCGGGACACCGGCCTGGTGTTCTGGGCCTGAGAGAGGCCGAACAGGACCTGAAAAAAAAAAAAAAAACAAACAACGTAAAAAACAGTCTTGGAGAAAACCTTTCTTGGCGTATCTAATGAGGAAAACCAGCTAAAAAACCAAGGAGAACTCCCCGTTTTTGTCTCAGCAAAAATGATGTACCAGCATCATAAAGTCACTGCAGGACAGTATGGAAGAAATTGTTTTTATGTACAAAAAATCATTAGAGTATTCGTCATGCTATTACAATGCAATACTTGAAGCAAAACAAAATATTTCTCTTTTGTTTACAAATGTATGTGAACAACTTTTGGAAATACAAAAAGCTTGTGTGTGGCTCAAAGAATTTTACAGTCTTATATAGAAAATACCTACCTGTATGAAATATAGGTGTTAAAGTACCCGAACTATAATAAATTTTGATGTTATAATAATTATATAAAAGGTATAATTTTGCCAGTAACAGCTGCTTTAACAGCATCATGACTATCAGATAATTCCAATTCTAATGCTAAAGAGTCAAACACACCAATATTGAAAGGGGTGTAAGTGTAACAGAATCTGAAATTTGTGATTGATCCTCACTGTGTGCCAAGGTCTTGCTTCTAACTGTAATTAATACTATTCTGGATTTAAATTTTATACTCCTTGCTTTTCTTTGGCAAATAAAATATTGACATAATGAACTGGAGTCTTTATATGCATAAAACATAGCATTGATTTTAACTGACTTTCTTAGAAGTCTTTTTTTGGAACAATTTTTTCTAAGAAAATCTAATAAGGAGATGTTATTTAGGCACCTCAGGCTAAACAATTGACAATGCATGTATCAATAATAGTAATTTTTGGAATTAATTCTATCTTTTCTTTTTGCCAATATACCCAGTTTTCATTATGGCTTCCAAATTTTGCCTGACAATGCCAGTTCTATTTCCAAGCAGTTATCAGAAACCCTGTCACTAGTTCAGTGACAGAAAATGCAGATACTTTATGTAAATAATGTGTTTGCCATCCAGGATGAAGTTCATCACCTTGCATTGGGCTCACAAAGGCTCTCTCTCACCCAGCTAAACCACAAACTAAAATTTTACATTGTGTATGTGTCCTTTTGGGGAGCCTGTGTGCTGAAATAAACTTCACCAGCATGAATAACTAGGGATGGTATGACCCAATAGCAATAACTGCTGCCTGTGGTACAAATTAGTCCTGGAACAGCCCATGAACAAAACTGATTAATTCCTTCTACTTTAAATGCAGCTGTGCTCAGAAAATTTACTCTTAAAATATCAGTTTTGAACTTGTAACTAATGTTTTACAAATTCAGTTTTTGAGTGTGTAACTCAAACCTGCATTCCTTGTGAGACTTGAAAGACATAAAGGACACACTGGGTGGGTTCATTCTTTCAGTTCCATGTATTCTTGCAGTTATCCAACACAGAAAACAGAAGTTCTGCTAGGAAGCAGAGTTAGAAAATTTCCCTCATTAATCTGACACACAATTTGTCTAGGGGATCATAATTTCTGAGTACACTTGATATTAATTTTGGAGAAGCAGGTAGTCTCTTACATTTTGCAGACCTAAACCATCTTTTTTCTGTAAACAGGGACTGTGGTTTAGAACTATCTGGAAATCCAGTACATTTTTTTCTTTTTCTACTACTGATGTAGAGCTTTTAATGAGATTATAAATTTTCCTCACTCTCTTTAAGACAGAAAAATTTAGCAAACTACTTTCACTGTTGTGTTTTTCCCATCTCATGTCTGTAAAAATGGACTGGATTTTCTTGAGACACTGGTTCCTGACATAATGAATGCTTTTGGAATTCATTTTTCAGCATTTATTTTTAATGGCATCTTTTTTAAGTTCTTAAGACTTTTATGATTTTGCGGTTTATGTGTTACAGTGGTAGTGCTCTGTTGAGAATTGGACTTGATGATCTTAAAGGTTCCTTCCAACCCTGAAGATTCTTTGATTCTATGATAATAAAAACTTTTTTTTTTCTGATCTCAGTCTTTTGATGAAAATAGCAAAGTCATATGATTTTCACTAAGACTTTATCTTCATTTAGAGTGTGGCCTGTTTCACAGTGCAGTCTTGTTTGTTTGCTGCAGCTATTCAATAAGCCCAAGTAAGGTTTTTACATGAAATATTGTGAATGCTTTTCTTTTTTCTTTAATCAGACTACAAGCTAGAATTAGTAGTTCTGATTACTTAAACAGTGAGCTTTATACAGATAAACATTATTTGATCTCATTGATCAGACTGAGCAAAGAAGTAATGAAGTAAACTAAAGGAAGTCCATGAAATTTAATATGCATTTCTTGTAAGACTGAAGAATTATTGATACAGATGTGGTTCTATAATATATGTGCACTATTTGATTTCCAAAAATTATTACTGAATATACAGCATATGAACAACAAATTTGATTTGATCTTTGGGATCTTTGATTAGATTTTATCAACAGGAATGTTGTGTACTAGACATGCCATTATGTATCTGGATACCTGTGAAATGGTTTTTGTAGAGGTTGGATTTGGCTGAACACTCTTAAATTCACATCAATAATAAAGCAAAACAAAACTCACATATGTCTTTGAAAGTATGCAAATATGCATTTGTGCTTTTCCCAGCCTAATGTCTATGCTTATGCAGAAAGTGCCCATATAGTGTGCTGAGCCAAAGAGCTTCAGGGAATGTCAGTCTCACCTAAATACATCAATGACTTTGCTTCACCAAACAGCTCCTCAGATGTAGAATCCTGCTAAGTCTTCCTTGCTGTAGAATTATTTGTGTTTTAAATAATGTGTACGTATACAGAAACATCTTAATGAAGTAAAATCTTTGTCTATTCTTTTCACTTCTCTTCCATTTGGTGTTGAGTATGTCTGAAAAAGTTTATATAATCAATGTTCATAAGTAGGTGCTTAGTGCTAAGATCTGTCTGCACTAAGAAGTGCATTCTAGGGCAGATTCTAGTATGAATTCCTAGATAATATATTTCAATGACTGGATGATGATGATGATCTAATTTTACGAAGTGTTTCATCACAAAAATCATTATTACTGAAAGCCATATTGTACAAAATAATCCACTTCCTGGAATTCTATAAATTAGTTATAATCTTATAGATAATAGTTTCAAGGAAAGTTTCAGAAAATCTAGATATATCAGCTGTTAATTAGTTGCAATATTTGCTCAGCTGTTGCTTAGATTTCTAAATCTCTACTACCTAACACTTTAAGAAACTTCAATGAGTGTTTTTAAGGCTTGACTACAATTGTTTGGTTATTTTGGACAAAATATTAGCCAGAACAGTCAGAGTGTATTTCTCTATGAGTATTGCATTTATTTCACTAGAAATATAACCTGGATTCATTTTTTCATCTTCTAAAGGGATTGAATTTGAGATTTCTGTTCAGTTTGGTGAGGTTCACAGTACTAAAATACTGGGTACTAGCCCCTCTTGTGCAACAACTTTCACCCAGCGTATTAAACCCTAAGAGAGAGTTAGGAGAGAGAACAGACATGAATACTTTCAGGCTGTGCCCAGTCACAGTTTCTTTCGGCACTCGGTTTTTGTAAATAATTTGTATTTCACATTAACAAGCATTAAACAAAGGATACTTTATTTTTCTTAAAAACTATTCTTACTCAAAGCCTTTCTCTGTGTGCTTGCTTTACTTATGAAGAAGAAAAGCTTTTAATTATTTACTTTTTAAAGTTTTCAAAGAGAAATGTGCTATCTTCAAGATTTTAAGTTCATACACATAGGGAATGAAGTAGTACACACTTAGGAGTTTTATTCAACTTACATCCCTCTGAGTGCTGAGAACAAATTGAAACATATATATAATGCCTTAAATTCTGATAAGAAATTTATTATACTGTGCCAGAACAAAATTAGGGGAGAGGAGAGACTTCATTCATTACAGCATTCTAAATTTTTAAACTTTCTTCAGTGAGCTTTTGATTCCTTTCTCTATAATTCTTCTTTCCTCTTGCTAGGCTATGTCTTTTCTGTCTGTGACTAAAGGCAGTAAAAAAGGTATTCCATGTTTGTCTTTGTACAATGTGTTATTTTAGGCACAATCCTGGGAGAATAGACTGTAGAATTTTATATCATTTGTCAAAGCATTTATGTATCAGATGACAAAAGGATAGACTAATCCTGTTGCTATAGAATGATGCAATCTTTTTAAATAAGAATCCCTGATCAAAACAAAAATCTTTGTAATTACACTGCAAAATTTCATTATTATATTTCTTTGTGATTTGGCTAGCACACTTTAAATGTCTGCCTTTGATTAGGTCCATTGACATAGGTAATGTGGAACCACTATTTTTTACATTTTTTCATCATACACATTTGCACTATCAGCTTCTCTTCTGCACAGGGAATCTCTGCCTCTAGCATGTATTTTAGTGCCTCTCAAGGTAGAACAGGATTGTTAGGATTGTTAGGTAGTTATTTGGTCTAATTTATGATTTTAAAAAAATAAATATTTATTATCTAAACTCTCTGAGTGACTTTTCACAAAATTTCATGTCTTGGAACTTCTGCTAACAAAAGATATGTTTCAGGTAAGCTTATTTTAATCTGTCAGTCTGTCATAAAAGCACATGGGATTGTACTTTGGAGCTGAGTTAACTGCTACTAGTTTAGAGCTGGTAGATAATTTAAGGGATAGTATACTCTGGCTGCAGAATTTTTAAACTTCGAGAATTTGGCTGGGTGTCATGGGGTGACTTTACCTTTAAGATAGCTTTGGGAGCTAAGGAAGTTGAAGCTGCTGGTGGCTGATGGGAGTCTTTTCTCCTGACCAATTATCGGTCATTTCTAAGAATTGACAGCAGTTTTGACCATTAAAAAGTGAGATCAACTTGTGAACATCGCCTTAAGATGTAAAACCAGAGTTCTCTTGTTCTCTTTGTGTTTTTGGCCTCTGACAAGGTAACAAGGCTCTGTCTCGGCCTCCTCCCCCCGCTCCAGGCCGGACAAGGCCGCAGAAGGCGGAGAGGGGGGAGAGGAGAGAAATGGAGACGGCCGGTCCGGCTTAGTTTGTAGTTTCTGCTGCTGGACTGAAACCTGACACCATGAACACTTGCAGCTTTTCCAAGACTTTAATTCTTTTACTATCTGGATAAAACGTACAGATTACTCTTTTTTCCCAGAGAAACAGAGACAATCTACATGAAGAAGACAGTGAAGAAAAGAGTTAAGTTTTAGATGGGGAAGAGAGAATAAGGAGATGCTTTATAAGCTGAAATATTTTTCTGTTAAAGCTATGGAGATGGACAATAGTGTTTTGAAAAAACTCCTTAAATTCCTGACAGAGTATATTGGGAGGAATGGAGTGTTCAAAGTGTGGATTTTGAGCAAAAGAGAGAGTAATTGTAATACAGTGAGGTGAGATTTGAGGCCTTGAGGGCAATGAGAAAACTGTTTTCCAGAGAAGCTCACAGAGACAGATGAAGAGAACTTTTGCCTTTGAATAAGTCATCCTTAAAAAAATGACATCCCTAGACTCATTGACCCATAACACACCTCAGAGTGATGTGAAATGGGAGGAGTGAACTGATGGCAGGATTTCCGGGCAGCTGGCATCAGAGAAATGGAAAACTATAACAGAAATAGTTTTCTCGTGAGAAACCCCATAGATTAGCAGAAGAAGACTTCTGTTTCTCTACAAAGGCTGATGAAAATACTTTAGCAGGAACTGGGACTGTTTTAAACACCAAAGTTCCAAAGTTTTTTGTCTCTATGTTGTCATGTGAACAAGAGAATGGCCGGGAAAATGAAATTCACAAATCTAAACCACTACACTTGGCAACAGAAAAATCTCCCCTCGCTTGAACACTTTCTCCCCACATTATCCCAAAAATTTCCCGATTTAACAGAATCAGCATCCATCTTCAAATGTTTAAAAATGCAATGACTAAACCTCTTTAACTCCCCTTTAGAAAACTTAAAATCTCCCGCTTTTACGGTGCCCACAACTTGGACGTAAAAGTCCCTCTCAAGAGGGGTCAGTCTCGATCTCGAGGACAGATTTCCCATCCTTCTTCACTCCCCACCAAGCAGTAAAATAGCAATGAAAAGAAAAGCCCAAAACCCCTTCACAGGATTGACTTACAATTTCTCTTTGGCAGATGCCAACAGGCAAAAAGAAAGCTGGTGGGCGGGTGGTCACCTGGCGGCCGGTCCTCAAGGGCTCCTCCTCCTTGCCCCAGATGGTGGGCGAGGGTCCCGGTCGCAGCCTCTCGGATCACCTCTTGCTAAAACGCAAGAAGGCCTCCTGGAGGGGTAGCAGCTCCAACAGCGACATGCTCCACACGTAAAACTGCAGGCAGACGCTTCCCCAGGGCCTTTTTGAATGCCCCGTGGTGAGCACCAGTTGCTGTGGCGGCGGAGATGGCAGGGGTGCCGTGACGAGCGGGAAGAAGCGGTCCGCGGTTGGACTGCCCGGGGACACGGGCACATCCTCTGCCTGGTGACTGATTTCAGCTCAGCTCAGCTCAGCAGCAGCGTGCAGGCGACGCGCAGAAGAGAGACTAGAGCGCTGTGTGGCGTTCCACAGAGAACTAGCCTTTCTTAAAGCAGGGCCCTCGGCGAAGGGAGCCAGTGACAGCAGCTCTCCCGAACAGGGGAAAAACTGGGGTATTTCTAGGGGAGGAGAGGGGTGGGGGGAAAACTGGGATACATGTATTGGGGTAGGATGGCAGGGGAGAGCAGCAATAGAGTGTAACACTTTAACATAACTAACTCCAAGATCTCTGGGAGTGACACTTTTCTCTCTCTGAGATCAAGTGCCATGCCTCCAAGGGAGAGCCAGGATCTCTGGATCAGCTGCTTGCCTGGCCCCCACGATAATGCACAATTATTCAATCTGCTAAAGACTCTATGTCATGGCATCCAAGCCAGAACCTACCATTATTATATTTTACACATCAGGAGTCATGCAAATCTACCAGGTTCTATCACAGAAGGCAAGGCCAGAGCAGATACGCTGGTGAGCCCTGCCTGGCCAGCACCACAGCCAGACACACTAGCACAAGCAAAAGCATCACATGATTTCTTCCATCAGGGTGTTTGAGCCCTACAACAGCAATTCCAACTGACAAACACAGAGGCTCATAATATTGTTAGCACCCGTGCTGACTGCCAGGGCCACACTGCACCACTGCAGCTGCGGGTAAACCCTCGTGGACTGCATGCCTGACAAATCTGCCCAACCCATGTCACACACATCCCTGAATTTGGACGCTCACAATATGTACACTTAGCCACTGATACCTTCTCATCAGCAATATGGGCTACAGTGCACACAGGAGAAAAGGGTCGGGATGCCATTGCACACTGGCGGTCAGCCTTTGCTGTTTTGGGCATCCCTCACACCATCAAAACAGACAATGGCCCTGCATACACTTGACAGCAAACAAGACACTTCCTACGGCTCTGGGCTGTAGCACACCACACAGGAATTCCTCAAATAGCAATGGGACAAGCCATTGTGGAAAGAGCACATGGCAGTGCTCTTAAAACATATTAGTGGAAAAGAAAAGGCAGGAATGTCTGGTGAGGGTGAGACACCACAGAGCAAGATAGCTAAGGCTATTTACACACTAAATCACCTAACAGGATCGGAAAAGTCCCAGAGCCCAGTCATTTGAAATCCCTTTCTATCATTACAATTACATCTGGAGATGAGCAGTTGCCTAAAGCCAAGGTAATGGTGAAAGGCCTTCTCACTAAGAAGTGGGGAGGCCCATGGACGTTCATGACCTGGGGAAGGGGATATGCCTGTGTTTCCACAGACACTGCAACAGAATGGGGAGCTGCCGGATGTGTCTGTCCTGCTCTATGTCCTGCCCGGGAGCACAAACAACACCCTCCTGACAGAACCTCAATGGATGTAGTGGAGAAGATTGAAGAGGAGTGACCAGAACAACTTGTTCGTCTCCCTCATGGAAATCAGAGACTCTGGAAAAGGACAGTTCATTTAAAACCCCTTTGTTTACACATTGTTTTTCTGCTGAGTTGTTCTCACGGTTCTAAATGTTGAATGTTTTGGTTTCTTGTTTCTAGAGTTCAAGAACAATGTCAGTTCTAAGCAGTTTCTTGTTTTTGATGTTCAGTTGTAACTTGTAACAATAAGTAGTTAAGCCATGGCATGTTAGCTTGAAGGATTGTGATCTTACCTGCCAGTTCCTGGAAGTGAGTGTTGCAAACTCAATTTAGTACACCAAGCATGTTGCTAGCCGAAGGGAACTAAGTTAGTCAAATTAATTAAAAAACTTCAAATGAAACCTATGCTGTAGCTGTTATCATGTCTGCAAAGGGCCCTTGCAGCTAAGACAACCGAGAGCAATTTCTGTTTTTTGAATGTAACTGAAAAGGGTGAATTGTTGCAGTAGTGTCACAGTGCAGCTGGTCTGGACTGGACAAAGGAAATCTAGACATAAGACAAATCTAGTCTGGCTGGCCTAATTTCTGTGTGAACCACTGCACACCACTGGCCAGGAGGCTGGGCAGGGAAAGAAGTATCAGCCAATGGCTGTCTGGCCCGGGAAATTTGAACTGAGTATTTAAGTGAGTTGTAAATAATAAATGAGGCTGTTTGTCTCATGAGCACCTGGAGCATGCGTTGTGCATTCTTTGTCTCCCCATCCACGACCATCACGCTCCACACACACCCACTCCTTCCCAAAGCTCCTTCCAGACAGCATCTGCTACAGACACATCCCCCGCTGCCATCCCTTGGCCAGGGGCCTCGTGGCTCATGCCAGACCCTTCTTTGTCCCGAGGAAGCCTCCTCCGGGGAAGGGGGGAGCCCCCCACAGCCCAGGATTCTCCAGCTCAGCCCCTCTAGAGCCAGGCCTCCTTCTGAGCCCCACATGCCCTGAGCCAAGTGGGGATTGGTGGCCATCTTGGCCACAGCAAGCACAAATAAATTGAGGTTCAAACATAGGACAAGAGAAAAAGGGCCAGCAAAACCTCAGCTCGGGGCATGAGGAGAGCAGACTTCAGGCTGCTCAGGGAACTGGTACGCAAGGTCCCCAGGAAAAATGTCATTGAGGGTGCTGGGCTCCATCATTGCTGGTCACTTTGGAAACATCACCTCCTAAGGGCACAGGAGCAGGCGATTCCCAAATGTTGGAAGCCAAGCAGGCAAGGCAGAGGGCTGGCTGCCTGAACAGGCAGCTTCTCTGAGAAAGAGGACGGAAAAGGAAGTTGTGCGCCCAGTGGAAGTGAGGTCAAGAGAAGAATACACAGATGTTTCTTGCCACTGGAGGGAGAAATTTGCTCTGGTGAAAGCTCAGCTGGAGATGAAGGTGGCCAGAAATGTGGGACACAATAAAAAGTGTTTTAAAATACATGAATGGGAAAAAAAAACATTGTAGAAATGACATTGTCCCCTTCTAGGGTGTGGATGGTCACCTCACAAACAGGGACAGAGACATGGTACAGGGGTTTAGTGCATTCTTTACCTCTGTCTTCAAAACTCATCCCTCTCTTCCCAGTGGAAAACATTGCATTGTACCAAGGGACACTGCAAAGTCCTTGAAGAGGGCAAGTCCTGCTCAGTGGAAAGCAAACCACCCCTGTTTGATCCACAGCACTCCCATCCAAACCCAACATGTGACAGCTATTGGGAAGAAAGACACCTTATCCCAGTCAAAGCCAGAGCAGTGGAAGCAGCATGAGCACTCCTTGGCAAATCCTGATTTATTTAGAACAGAGGCACTGCAGAAGTCAGTGAGCTGCTAACAAAAAACTCTTCCTGCCCTCAACGGCCAGTTCAGGAGAACTCCCCAGAGACAGAGGAACTCCCTTTGTCTCTGGAGGATTTTTTCCAGGCACAGAGTCGTGTTTGTTTCCAGCTGGCAGTGCTGCAGCATCTTGGGAGCTGTGCGGTTGACACTGCTGGCACCAGCACCCTTCCTGATGTGCCACCATTTGGTCCAGGGAACGATTCATTGCAACAGACCGAGCTCCCGTTCTTCCTTCCAGGCTTTTTCGGGCCACGTCCATCTTCAGAGATGAGCCACTTCTGCTGATCCCTGAGGTGGCCTGTGACGGCACAAAGGGGCTGAGAGCTGGCATGAGGCAGGGCTGTGATGTGCCACAGTTGTCCTGGCCACAGCACTGTGACATCATTGCCTTGGCGCTATACAACACGGGCCAGCACCCACAGCTGCCAGTGCAGTCGCGATGGGACGTGCCGGAGTCATGGATGACGGTGTTGTCCTGATGACTGCGCTTCTCCTGCTGCTGGCCGCTGTGGCTGTCTGGTGGGCTGTTGGCCACTGGCAACCATGGAGGCAGCAGAAAAGGAAGGTAAAGGCGTGCAAGCGCCGCTGGGTCCGGCCTAGGGGCTCACGGAGGAAGCGAGGAGCCCCTGTGGCTCCGAGATACTCCAGGCCCCTGGCGGCCCCTGGCAAGTGGCCACGTGCTCCCGCGAGCCCTCTGGGCAGCTCCTGCAGCTGGGGCTCCTGCATGGCAGTGGCCCAGGAGCTGCAGGAAGTGATGCTGCTGCTCTGGGATCGCAACGGGACATGTGTGCCACTCTACTCTGGGATGTGGCAGGCCCTCTGGAGAGAACTGGAGGAGCTGGTGAACCGAGGCCACCTGCCCTGCTGTGGCTCGTCTGGTTCCTCCAGAAGCCTGCATCACCCCAAGAGGCTGCTCCCAGGAAAGTTCTCCACCCCTGGGAAAGCCTCAAGCCCTGCAAGGATGGCCCACCAGCAGAGACCCACCATCCATGCAGGAAGCTCAGGCTGTCAGAGACCCTCCATTCTGCCAGGAGCCTCTGCTATCTCTGACAGCCTCCATCCCTCGCAGAGGCTCAGGGAGACCTGTCCGCCTGCACAGGGTGCAGAGCCCATGGACAGTTCTTCCAGCTCCCTTGGACTCACAGACTTCAACAAGAAGGGTACAACCCTGACCATTGACGTGGCCAGGGAAAGCCCAGAAGTCCAAGTGGGAGCCCAGCCCAAGCCAGGGGAGCCTTCTCAGGAGCAGCTGGCGGAGCAGCAAGCATCCTGGAAGCAGCAGTTGTCATCCCACAGCTGCCAGAATGCTGGGCAAGTTGTGCCAGCTGGCAACAGCCCAAGCCTGGTGGTGGAGACGACCCTCAAGACACCAAGGAGGTTCCTCCATCTCCAGGAAGCTGCCCCAAGACGGCCCTTGACTACCGCCAAGGCCTTTCTAAGAGCAGGTGAGATCTCCTGAGGAGCTGTCTGAGGCTGGCCCAGTGCTCTTGAGGGACACCCCAGGCCAGGCCATGGCCCCTGAGAGCAGCCCAGTCCCTGGCTGTTTCCAGTGCCTCTGATGGCACGGCTTCAAAAACCCGTCTGCTTTGCAGCTGCTCCTGGCACCCCCCTGTGCAAAGCCTTGGGCTGTAGCCCCGGCCGTTCTCAACAGCAGAGCGCAGCCCACAACGCCGGGGACAGTGACGGTGCCATCCAGCCACACTGCACTCCGGCTCCTGCAGCCTCTGCGTGCTCTGCTGTGCCAGCTCTGCTGCTCAACAGCCCGACGGCTGCAGGGCGGTGGCCACTGCTCGGCAGGCAGCAGGAAGCAGGTCAGAGCAACATGACCCACACCGGCCCGGCCCGCCGCACTGGCGGGCATCTGGGGAGGTTCCTGGGCACAAGGCTGATGGCTCGGTCTCGGTCGCAGGGCAAAAGAAGAAGCTGCAGGAGCTGTACCAGCTGGGTCCGCAGCTGGGGAGGGGTGGCTTCGGCACCGTTTTCTCAGGCATCCGCCTCTCGGATGGGAGCCCTGTGAGTGGCCGTGATGGCCGGGCGTGCCAGGAGGGTGAGGGATGGGGAGGGGCAGGACTTCTTGAGCTAAGCCTCTCTCTCTCTCTCTCTCTCTCTCTCTCCATGGCTTGCAGGTGGCTATTAAACACGTGGCTCGGGACAGCGTCCTGCAGTGGGACGAGCTGGTGTGTGAGCGGGGCCAGCAGGACAGAGCGGGGCACGGCTGGCAGGGATAAGCCCGGGGTCCCGGGGGTGGGAGGCGGTAGATGGCTGGGGGAGCGGGCATGGGCTCAGCGTGCAAGCCGGGGCATTGTGGGCCCAGAGATGCCAAACATCGACAGCAGGGCCGGGCAGGGGGCACCTCCAAGCAACCCCTGGGCAGGAGGAATGCCAAGCAGCAGGGAGTCTGCCCAAGAGGGCACCGGGGCATCCCAGGCAGGAGGCAGCACAGCCACAGGGCAGCATCCGGCTTGCTGGAGGCATTGTCTCTTCCTCACAGCCCGACGGCACCCGTGTTCCCGTGGAGATCGTGCTGATGGAGAAGGTGGGCTCTGGCTGCCACAACATCATCCAGCTCCTCGACTGGTTTGAGCTGCCTGACAGCTTCCTGCTGGTGATGGAGCGTCCGGAGCCATCGCAGGATCTCCTGCACTTCCTGCTGGAGCAGGGGTTCCTGTGTGAGGAGTTGGCACGCTGGCTTTTCTGCCAGGTGCTGGAGGCCGTGCGGCACTGCACTGCCTGCGGCGTCCTGCACCGAGACATCAAGCCGGAGAACCTCCTCTTGGACCTGGACAGCGGCAACCTGAAGCTCATTGACTTCGGCTGCGGCACCTTTCTCCAGGAGCAGGTCTTCACGCAATTTGCCGGTGAGCCCACAGCCCGGGCCCTGCTGCCAGTGCCAGGCACTGCACGGCCCCATTCCCTCCTCGGCCGCAGGGTGCATCCTTCAGCTGGCTGCTGGCTGCCCTTTGGCAGCAGATGCTGTGCCCCAGGAGCTGGCTGCTGGCCCTGCCGACACGGGGAGCTGCAAAAGCCAGCTCCTGGCCCCTCAGCTTAGCAGGCCCACAAGGCCTTGGGCTGCTCTGCTGGCCTTCTTTGCCTTGCAGAATGGTTTCTTGGCTTTGGCCAGTTGCCTGGGGGATGTGGGGTGGCCTCGGGGAGAAGTTGTGTCCACCGCTGCAGCTCCTGCCTCTGCCAGGAGGCGGGCAGCGGGCGCTGAAAGCCAGCAGCCTGCGTCTGGACAGCGCCACCCATCTCCCCTAGGAACACGCACGTACAGCCCACCCGAGTGGATCTGCCTTGGCGTCTACCATGGCCATTCAGCGACCATCTGGTCCCTGGGCGTGCTGCTGTATGTCATGGTGTGTGGCAACCTCCCCTTCCAGGAGGACCGTGACATCAGGTTGGGGCAGCCCTTCTTCAGGCAGCAGATCTCTCCAGGTTGGTATCTGGCCTCCAGAAGGCAGACTTTTGCAGATGGCAGCACGCAGCCCAGCATGGCCCTCACACAGCTCCACAGGACATGGATCTGCCCTCAAGAGCTGGCTGCGGGAGGTGGCCCGTGCAACGGAAGGAGGTGCACGTGTCCCACCGTGCCACTCTCCCACACAGGGCAGAGTCCCTTGGGAGGCTGGCGCAGCTCTGAGCACACGCAGCTCGGCCCGGGCCCCGTGGGCGCCGTCAGCAGCTGAGCAGGAGCCTTCTGAAAATGACCAGCGCTTTCTGGCTTCTCTCCCCAGAGTGCCAACATCTGATCCGCTGGTGCTTGTCCAAGCACCCCGCGGACAGGCCAGAGCTGGAGGAGATCTTGCGCCACCCTTGGGTGCGGGGCCGGCGTTTCTGATGCCTTGCTGGAGCCTCTGCAGCACCCACTTCCTGAATCCCATGCAGGACTGAGGACCCAAAAAATAAAACCATAAACCATAAGCATATTCTAGGCTGTCAAGTCTGGTTCTTGTTAGCAACTTCAGCTAAAGAGACCTCTTGGGAAAAGGGGTAATCAAAGGCACTCCCTTCAGCCTTTGTCAAGCTTTTGATGCCTTTCCTCCAGGATGGTACTTTGGCGTCTTCAAGCGCAGGCTGTAGTACAGCTAGGAGGGTGTTTAACAAGCCAAGAACTGCAACAGTGAAACAACAGCTGCCCTTTTCAAACTGCCCAGCTTCTTGGTGTCTCCTGAAATGAAACTAGGGCTGTGTGTGCATTCCAAGGGCCAGCGGGTGGCAGGAGCCGAGCTGTTCCTCTGCTTACCAAAGCTGTGCTTCTGGAAGCACCAAAACTTCCTTTCAGATTGAGCCCTGATAGAACTCTTCCTCTTTCTTCCCCTGAAATGGGAGGCAGGGCTGGGCCTTTGACCGGCTGGCTCCACAGCTACGTAAGTCATGCACATGGAGCTCAAGGGAAATGTTGAGATGCTGGAGTCACTCCCATGGTGCTGGCTTCCTTGCACTTCCCCAAAATATCTACCTCTGCCTTCAAAACAACTCATGGGGATGGAAAGTGCAGTAACTATTCTAGTCACAGGAAAGCAGCCAGTTGCCTGCCCTGGCCCTGTGGGCAGGTGCCGTCTACTAAACCTGTGCCACCTTCTGTCTACTGCACTCACCTACCAAAACAGGTAGTGTCAGGAAAATTAATCCACAAACACCAGAGGTTTATGTCCAAAAAGGAGACAGAGGAGTCCTTTTTCCTTTATTTGAATAAAGGGAGAGGCCATGGGGCATTCCCCTGGGGCCTCCCTAATTTTTGGAGGGCGCAGCCTCCTTTTTATCTTCATTCCCGGCCGCTTGTCCCTTCTCTCTTTCCCCATAGGCTGAGGTACTTGACAGGTACAGACTTCCCGGAACGCCTGATACCTGCGATACCTTCCCCCCGCCCAGTGCATAATCCCTTCTTAATTCTTAACTTTGACGGAATTCATAGCGTTCTTTCAGTACCTCTTTGATCTTTCAGTGGAATCCATCCCACTGTTTCTGTTGTCTCCCACTGATAGCTGCATCTTAGCAGCAGACCCACAGCTTGTTTGTAAAGACAAACCCATCATTCCTCTCAATCCCTCCTCTTTTCATTTTTGTTAAGAATTCTCTTTACAAACTTTACTTAGCATTGACCCAGTTTCTTGTTCCTGGGTCCTTTTTGGCTTTGCAATTATTTGCAGTGGCATCACTCTCTGCCCTTTTGTAGCTATCTCTGGCTCACTAGGCACGGCTACTACCTGCATTCCTTCCATCACATGTTGAATGAGTTGTATTAAGCAAGGGATCATGCATGGTCAAAAGATTAGAGTTGCTACAACACCTAAGAGGAAAAAAAGCATTTCTTTGACCCATAGGCCACCAGGTAACCATGAAAACATGTCCCATTCCCATCCTTTCCAAGTTTGGACCGCTACACGCGCTAACTTTCTTATACTTTTTGTTATTTGCTTTACCACTTTTCCATTGTCATCTATTTGCAAACAGCACTTGGAGTCCTGACATTTTCCACACACTTCCCCTTCTTCTGCTAATAAATAGTCTAATACTCTCCGATGTTGAAATACTGCACTTCTTATCTGAGTAGACTGGTCAGCAAGAAGGTCAAGAGCTGTAGCTGTCTGGTTGATTATTATTTCAAAGACAGCTTGCAACCTAATTATCCAATTTCAATTATAAATGGGTTCTCTGGCACCTGATATTAATTCATTTGCATTTCCATTGCAAGCAGGTATGCCATCTCCCACAGTGATACCTGGAACCTGCTGGGACATTCTGATAGTAGATCTGAAAGATTGTTTCTTTACTATTCCACAGCAGCCTGATGATACCCCAGAGTTTGCTTTTACAGTGCCTTCCATTAAGAACACAGCAACAGTGCAACATTATCAATGGAAAGTCCTAGCCCAGGGGACGAAAAACAGTCCTACGGTTTGCCAGTGGTACGTTGCACAGGCACTCTCATCAGTGAGCAAGCAATTTCCAGGAGCATTCTGTTACCATTACATGGATGACATTTGAATTGCAGCCCAAACCAAAAAGGAGCTCTCCGAGATTCAGCCAAGCTTTCTGCAAGCATTCAAAACATTTGGGCTGCAGGTAGCACCAGAGAAGGTGCAGCAGCAAGCACCTTGGAAATATTCAGGACTCCAAATAATGAACCAGACTATACAACCACAAACAATTCAGTTTTCAACCAAAATTCAGACACTGAATGATGCACAAAAACCCATCCGCTGGGTCAGACCTTATTTAGGACTGACAAATTCACAATTAGCACCTGTATTTGACCTACTACAAGGTGATCCGGAATTACCTTCCCCTAGAAAATTAACCCCAGAGGCAAAGGCTGCTCTCAAAAGAGTGGAGCAAGCTATCTCAAACCAGCAAGTCCACTGGATATGCCCAGACTGCCCTGCACCCTACTGCTATTATAGAATAGAATATATAGACTATATATTCTATACTATACTACTATAGAATGGAATATATATTCTACTATAGTAGAACACTCACTGGCCTGATCCTTTGCACATCCTAGAGTGGATGTTGTTACCTCATCAACCAGAAAAGACAGCACTCAGAGTATTGGAGCTAATAGCACAATTAATCATCAAATGTCGTCTCGGTGTTTACAGTTGAACACAAGAGATCCTTCACGGATTATACCTGCGACACAAGAACATTTTGAATGGTGTTTTACCAACAGTACAGCCTTGCAAAGTGCCCTGAAAAATTTCACAGGACAAACCACTTATCATTTACCAAGCCATAGATTGTTAAATTGAAGTGGAGAAACCACATGGTCTCTTCAAGCTCTAAAGAGCAGAACACCCTTAAAGGGTGTTCCAGTGTTTACAGATGGCTCTGGGAAAACAGGAAAAGCCATAGTAACATGGAAAGAGGAGGGTGAGTGGCAAATGTTGGAAAGTTATCAGAACGGGTCTCCCCAGTTGGTAGAATTACATGCTGTAGCTAGGGCTTTCCAACGTTTTCCCCATATCCCTCTAAATATAGTAACTGATTCTGCATATCAAGCTGACATCACATAGAGATGAGACCAAGCACTGTTAAAGGAAATTGATAATGTGCCGCGGCGGGGGGCGGCGGAGATGGCAGGGGTGCCGTGACGAGCGGGAAGAAGCGGTCCGCGGTTGGACTGCCCGGGGACACGGGCACATCCTCTGCCTGGTGACTGATTTCAGCTCAGCTCAGCTCAGCAGCAGCGTGCAGGCGACGCGCAGAAGAGAGACTAGAGCGCTGTGTGGCGTTCCACAGAGAACTAGCCTTTCTTAAAGCAGGGCCCTCGGCGAAGGGAGCCAGTGACAGCAGCTCTCCCGAACAGGGGAAAAACTGGGGTATTTCTAGGGGAGGAGAGGGGTGGGGGGAAAACTGGGATACATGTATCGGGGTAGGATGGCAGGGGAGAGCAGCAATGGAGTGTAACAGTTTAACATAACTAACTCCAAGATTTCTGGGAGTGACACTTTTCTCTCTCTGAGATCATGTCCCTTGCCTCCAAGGGAGAGCCAGGATCTCTGAATCAGCTGCTTGCCCGGCCCCCACAATAATGCACAATTATTCAATCTGCTAAAGACTCTATGCCATGGCATCCAAGCCAGAACCTACCATTATTATATTTTACACATCAGGAGTCATGCAAATCTACCAGGTTCTATCACAGAAGGCAAGGCCAGAGCAGATACGCTGGTGAGCCCTGCCTGGCCAGCACCACAGCCAGACACACTAGCACAAGCCAAAGCATCACATGATTTCTTCCATCAGGGTGTTTGAGCCCTACAACGGCAATTCCAACTGACAAACACAGAGGCTCATAATATTGTTAGCACCCGTGCTGACTGCCAGGGCCACACTGCACCACTGCAGCTGCGGGTAAACCCTCGTGGACTGCATGCCTGACAAATCTGCCCAACCCATGTCACACACATCCCTGAAGTTGGACGCTCACAATATGTACACTTAGCCACTGATACCTTCTCATCAGCAATATGGGCTACAGTGCACACAGGAGAAAAGGGTCGGGATGCCATTGCACACTGGCGGTCAGCCTTTGCTGTTTTGGGCATCCCTCACACCATCAAAACAGACAATGGCCCTGCATACACTTGACAGCAAACAAGGCACTTCCTACGGCTCTGGGCTGTAGCACACCACACAGGAATTCCTCAAATAGCAATGGGACAAGCCATTGTGGAAAGAGCACATGGCAGTGCTCTTAAAACATATTAGTGGAAAAGAAAAGGCAGGAATGTCTGGTGAGGGTGAGACACCACAGAGCAAGATAGCTAAGGCTATTTACACACTAAATCACCTAACAGGATCGGAAAAGTCCCAGAGCCCAGTCATTTGAAATCCCTTTCTATCATTACAATTACATCTGGAGATGAGCAGTTGCCTAAAGCCAAGGTAATGGTGAAAGGCCTTCTCACTAAGAAGTGGGGAGGCCCATGGACGTTCATGACCTGGGGAAGGGGATATGCCTGTGTTTCCACAGACACTGCAACAGAATGGGGAGCTGCCGGATGTGTCTGTCCTGCTCTATGTCCTGCCCGGGAGCACAAACAACACCCTCCTGACAGAACCTCAATGGATGTAATGGAGAAGATTGAAGAGGAGTGACCAGAACAACTTGTTCATCTCCCTCATGGAAATCAGAGACTCTGGAAAAGGACAGTTCATTTAAAACCCCTTTGTTTACACATTGTTTTTCTGCTGAGTTGTTCTCACGGTTCTAAATGTTGAATGTTTTGGTTTCTTGTTTCTAGAGTTCAAGAACAATGTCAGTTCTAAGCAGCTTCTTGTTTTTAATGTTCAGTTGTAACTTGTAACAATCAGTAGTTAAGCCATGGCATGTTAGCTTGAAGGATTGTGATCTTACCTGCCAGTTCCTGGAAGTGAGTGTTGCAAACTCAATTTAGTACACCAAGCATGTTGCTAGCCGAAGGGAACTAAGTTAGTCAAATTAATTAAAAAACTTCAAATGAAACCTATGCTGCAGCTGTTATCATGTCTGCAAAGGGCCCTTGCAGCTAAGACAACTGAGAGCAATTTCTGTATTTTGAAGGTAACTGAAAAGGGTGAATTGTTGCAGTAGTGTCACAGTGCAGCTGGTCTGGACTGGACAAAGGAAATCTAGACATAAGACAAATCTAGTCTGGCTGGCCTAATTTCTGTGTGAACCACTGCACACCACTGGCCAGGAGGCTGGGCAGGGAAAGAAGTATCAGCCAATGGCTGTCTGGCCCGGGAAATTTGAACTGAGTATTCAAGTGAGTTGTAAATAATAAATGAGGCTGTTTGTCTCATGAGCACCTGGAGCATGCGTTGTGCATTCTTTGTCTCCCCATCCACGACCATCACGCTCCACACACACCCACTCCTTCCCAAAGCTCCTTCCAGACAGCATCTGCTACAGACACATCCCCCGCTGCCATCCCTTGGCCAGGGGCCTCGTGGCTCATGCCAGACCCTTCTTTGTCCCGAGGAAGCCTCCTCCCGGGAAGGGGGGAGCTCCCCACAGCCCAGGATTCTCCAGCTCAGCCCCTCTAGAGCCAGGCCTCCTTCTGAGCCCCACATGCCCTGAGCCAAGTGGGGATTGGTGGCCATCTTGGCCACAGCAAGCACAAATAAATTGAGGTTCAAACATAGGACAAGAGAAAAAGGGCCAGCAAAACCTCAGCTCGGGGCATGAGGAGAGCAGACTTCAGGCTGCTCAGGGAACTGGTACGCAAGGTCCCCAGGAAAAATGTCATTGAGGGTGCTGGGCTCCATCATTGCTGGTCACTTTGGAAACATCACCTCCTAAGGGCACAGGAGCAGGCGATTCCCAAATGTTGGAAGCCAAGCAGGCAAGGCAGAGGGCTGGCTGCCTGAACAGGCAGCTTGTGTGGGAAAGAGGATGGAAAAGGAAGTTGTGTGCCCAGTGGAAGTGAGGTCAAGAGAAGAATACACAGATGTTTCTTGCCACTGGAGGGAGAAATTTGCTCTGGTGAAAGCTCAGCTGGAGATGAAGGTGGCCAGAAATGTGGGACACAATAAAAAGTGTTTTAAAATACATGAATGGGAAAAAAAACATTGTAGAAATGACATTGTCCCCTTCTAGGGTGTGGAAGGTCACCTCACAAACAGGGACAGAGACATGGCACAGGGGTTTAGTGCATTCTTTACCTCTGTCTTCAAAACTCATCCCTCCCTTCCCAGTGGAAAACATTGCATTGTACCAAGGGACACTGCAAAGTCCTTGAAGAGGGCAAGTCCTCCTCAGTGGAAAGCAAACCACCCCTGTTTGATCCACAGCACTCCCATCCAAACCCAACATGTGACAGCTATTGGGAAGAAAGACACCTTATCCCAGTCAAAAGCAGAGCAGTGGAAGCAGCATGAGCACTCCTTGGCAAATCCTGATTTATTTAGAAGAGAGGCACTGCAGAAGTCAGTGAGCTGCTAACAAAAAACTCTTCCTGCCCTCAACAGCCAGTTCAGGAGAGCTCCCCAGAGACAGAGGAACTCCCTTTGTCTCTGGAGGATTTTTTCCAGGCACAGAGTCGTGTTTGTTTCCAGCTGGCAGTGCTGCAGCATCTTGGGAGCTGTGGGGTTGACACTGCTGGCACCAGCAGCCTTCCTGATGTGCCACCATTTGGTCCAGGGAACGATTCATTGCAACAGACCGAGCTCCCGTTCTTCCTTCCAGGCTTTTTCGGGCCACGTCCATCTTCAGAGATGAGCCACTTCTGCTGATCCCTGAGGTGGCCTGTGACGGCACAAAGGGGCTGAGAGCTGGCATGAGGCAGGGCTGTGATGTGCCACAGTTGTCCTGGCCACAGCACTGTGACATCATTGCCTTGGCGCTACACAACACGGGCCAGCACCCACGGCTGCCAGTGCAGTCGCGATGGGACGTGCCGGAGTCATGGATGACGGTGTTGTCCTGATGACTGCGCTTCTCCTGCTGCTGGCCGCTGTGGCTGTCTGGTGGGCTGTTGGCCACTGGCAACCATGGAGGCAGCAGAAAAGGAAGGTAAAGGCGTGCAAGCGCCGCTGGGTCCGGCCTAGGGGCTCACGGAGGAAGCGAGGAGCCCCTGTGGCTCCGAGATACTCCAGGCCCCTGGCGGCCCCTGGCAAGTGGCCACGTGCTCCCGCGAGCCCTCTGGGCAGCTCCTGCAGCTGGGGCTCCTGCATGGCAGTGGCCCAGGAGCTGCAGGAAGTGATGCTGCTGCTCTGGGATCGCAACGGGACATGTGTGCCACTCTACTCTGGGATGTGGCAGGCCCTCTGGAGAGAACTGGAGGAGCTGGTGAACCGAGGCCACCTGCCCTGCTGTGGCTCGTCTGGTTCCTCCAGAAGCCTGCATCACCCCAAGAGGCTGCTCCCAGGAAAGTTCTCCACCCCTGGGAAAGCCTCAAGCCCTGCAAGGATGGCCCACCAGCAGAGACCCACCATCCATGCAGGAAGCTCAGGCTGTCAGAGACCCTCCATTCTGCCAGGAGCCTCTGCTATCTCTGACAGCCTCCATCCCTCGCAGAGGCTCAGGGAGACCTGTCCGCCTGCACAGGGTGCAGAGCCCATGGACAGTTCTTCCAGCTCCCTTGGACTCACAGACTTCAACAAGAAGGGTACAACCCTGACCATTGACGTGGCCAGGGAAAGCCCAGAAGTCCAAGTGGGAGCCCAGCCCAAGCCAGGGGAGCCTTCTCAGGAGCAGCTGGCGGAGCAGCAAGCATCCTGGAAGCAGCAGTTGTCATCCCACAGCTGCCAGAATGCTGGGCAAGTTGTGCCAGCTGGCAACAGCCCAAGCCTGGTGGTGGAGACGACCCTCAAGACACCAAGGAGGTTCCTCCATCTCCAGGAAGCTGCCCCAAGACGGCCCTTGACTACCGCCAAGGCCTTTCTAAGAGCAGGTGAGATCTCCTGAGGAGCTGTCTGAGGCTGGCCCAGTGCTCTTGAGGGACACCCCAGGCCAGGCCATGGCCCCTGAGAGCAGCCCAGTCCCTGGCTGTTTCCAGTGCCTCTGATGGCACGGCTTCAAAAACCCGTCTGCTTTGCAGCTGCTCCTGGCACCCCCCTGTGCAAAGCCTTGGGCTGTAGCCCCGGCCGTTCTCAACAGCAGAGCGCAGCCCACAACGCCGGGGACAGTGACGGTGCCATCCAGCCACACTGCACTCCGGCTCCTGCAGCCTCTGCGTGCTCTGCTGTGCCAGCTCTGCTGCTCAACAGCCCGACGGCTGCAGGGCGGTGGCCACTGCTCGGCAGGCAGCAGGAAGCAGGTCAGAGCAACATGACCCACACCGGCCCGGCCCGCCGCACTGGCGGGCATCTGGGGAGGTTCCTGGGCACAAGGCTGATGGCTCGGTCTCGGTCGCAGGGCAAAAGAAGAAGCTGCAGGAGCTGTACCAGCTGGGTCCGCAGCTGGGGAGGGGTGGCTTCGGCACCGTTTTCTCAGGCATCCGCCTCTCGGATGGGAGCCCTGTGAGTGGCCGTGATGGCCGGGCGTGCCAGGAGGGTGAGGGATGGGGAGGGGCAGGACTTCTTGAGCTAAGCCTCTCTCTCTCTCTCTCTCTCTCTCTCCATGGCTTGCAGGTGGCTATTAAACACGTGGCTCGGGACAGCGTCCTGCAGTGGGACGAGCTGGTGTGTGAGCGGGGCCAGCAGGACAGAGCGGGGCACGGCTGGCAGGGATAAGCCCGGGGTCCCGGGGGTGGGAGGCGGTAGATGGCTGGGGGAGCGGGCATGGGCTCAGCGTGCAAGCCGGGGCATTGTGGGCCCAGAGATGCCAAACATCGACAGCAGGGCCGGGCAGGGGGCACCTCCAAGCAACCCCTGGGCAGGAGGAATGCCAAGCAGCAGGGAGTCTGCCCAAGAGGGCACCGGGGCATCCCAGGCAGGAGGCAGCACAGCCACAGGGCAGCATCCGGCTTGCTGGAGGCATTGTCTCTTCCTCACAGCCCGACGGCACCCGTGTTCCCGTGGAGATCGTGCTGATGGAGAAGGTGGGCTCTGGCTGCCACAACATCATCCAGCTCCTCGACTGGTTTGAGCTGCCTGACAGCTTCCTGCTGGTGATGGAGCGTCCGGAGCCATCGCAGGATCTCCTGCACTTCCTGCTGGAGCAGGGGTTCCTGTGTGAGGAGTTGGCACGCTGGCTTTTCTGCCAGGTGCTGGAGGCCGTGCGGCACTGCACTGCCTGCGGCGTCCTGCACCGAGACATCAAGCCGGAGAACCTCCTCTTGGACCTGGACAGCGGCAACCTGAAGCTCATTGACTTCGGCTGCGGCACCTTTCTCCAGGAGCAGGTCTTCACGCAATTTGCCGGTGAGCCCACAGCCCGGGCCCTGCTGCCAGTGCCAGGCACTGCACGGCCCCATTCCCTCCTCGGCCGCAGGGTGCATCCTTCAGCTGGCTGCTGGCTGCCCTTTGGCAGCAGATGCTGTGCCCCAGGAGCTGGCTGCTGGCCCTGCCGACACGGGGAGCTGCAAAAGCCAGCTCCTGGCCCCTCAGCTTAGCAGGCCCACAAGGCCTTGGGCTGCTCTGCTGGCCTTCTTTGCCTTGCAGAATGGTTTCTTGGCTTTGGCCAGTTGCCTGGGGGATGTGGGGTGGCCTCGGGGAGAAGTTGTGTCCACCGCTGCAGCTCCTGCCTCTGCCAGGAGGCGGGCAGCGGGCGCTGAAAGCCAGCAGCCTGCGTCTGGACAGCGCCACCCATCTCCCCTAGGAACACGCACGTACAGCCCACCCGAGTGGATCTGCCTTGGCGTCTACCATGGCCATTCAGCGACCATCTGGTCCCTGGGCGTGCTGCTGTATGTCATGGTGTGTGGCAACCTCCCCTTCCAGGAGGACCGTGACATCAGGTTGGGGCAGCCCTTCTTCAGGCAGCAGATCTCTCCAGGTTGGTATCTGGCCTCAAGAAGGCAGACTTTTGCTCCAGATGGCAGCACGCAGCCCAGCATGGCCCTCACACAGCTCCACAGGACACGGATCTGCCCTCAAGAGCTGGCTGCGGGAGGTGGCCCGTGCAACGGAAGGAGGTGCACGTGTCCCACCGTGCCACTCTCCCACACAGGGCAGAGTCCCTTGGGAGGCTGGCGCAGCTCTGAGCACACGCAGCTCGGCCCGGGCCCCGTGGGCGCCGTCAGCAGCTGAGCAGGAGCCTTCTGAAAATGACCAGCGCTTTCTGGCTTCTCTCCCCAGAGTGCCAACATCTGATCCGCTGGTGCTTGTCCAAGCACCCCGCGGACAGGCCAGAGCTGGAGGAGATCTTGCGCCACCCTTGGGTGCGGGGCCGGCGTTTCTGATGCCTTGCTGGAGCCTCTGCAGCACCCACTTCCTGAATCCCATGCAGGACTGAGGACCCAAAAAATAAAACCATAAACCATAAGCATATTCTAGGCTGTCAAGTCTGGTTCTTGTTAGCAACTTCAGCTAAAGAGACCTCTTGGGAAAAGGGGTAATCAAAGGCACTCCCTTCAGCCTTTGTCAAGCTTTTGATGCCTTTCCTCCAGGATGGTACTTTGGCGTCTTCAAGCGCAGGCTGTAGTACAGCTAGGAGGGTGTTTAACAAGCCAAGAACTGCAACAGTGAAACAACAGCTGCCCTTTTCAAACTGCCCAGCTTCTTGGTGTCTCCTGAAATGAAACTAGGGCTGTGTGTGCATTCCAAGGGCCAGCGGGTGGCAGGAGCCGAGCTGTTCCTCTGCTACCAAAGCTGTGCTTCTGGAAGCACCAAAACTTCCTTTCAGATTGAGCCCTGATAGAACTCTTCCTCTTTCTTCCCCTGAAATGGGAGGCAGGGCTGGGCCTTTGACCGGCTGGCTCCACAGCTACGTAAGTCATGCACATGGAGCTCAAGGGAAATGTTGAGATGCTGGAGTCACTCCCATGGTGCTGGCTTCCTTGCACTTCCCCAAAATATCTACCTCTGCCTTCAAAACAACTCATGGGGATGGAAAGTGCAGTAACTATTCTAGTCACAGGAAAGCAGCCAGTTGCCTGCCCTGGCCCTGTGGGCAGGTGCCGTCTACTAAACCTCTGCCACCTTCTGTCTACTGCACTCACCTACCAAAACAGGTAGTGTCAGGAAAATTAATCCACAAACACCAGAGGTTTATGTCCAAAAAGGAGACAGAGGAGTCCTTTTTCCTTTATTTGAATCAAGGGAGAGGCCATGGGGCATTCCCCTGGGGCCTCCCCAATTTTTGGAGGGCGCAGCCTCCTTTTTATCTTCATTCCCGGCCGCTTGTCCCTTCTCTCTTTCCCCATAGGCTGAGGTACTTGACAGGTACAGACTTCCCGGAACGCCTGATACCTGCGATACCTTCCCCCCGCCCAGTGCATAATCCCTTCTTAATTCTTAACTTTGACGGAATTCATAGCGTTCTTTCAGTACCTCTTTGATCTTTCAGTGGAATCCATCCCACTGTTTCTGTTGTCTCCCACTGATAGCTGCATCTTAGCAGCAGACCCACAGCTTGTTTGTAAAGACAAACCCATCATTCCTCTCAATCCCTCCTCTTTTCATTTTTGTTAAGAATTCTCTTTACAAACTTTACTTAGCATTGACCCAGTTTCTTGTTCCTGGGTCCTTTTTGGCTTTGCAATTATTTGCAGTGGCATCACTCTCTGCCCTTTTGTAGCTATCTCTGGCTCACTAGGCACGGCTACTACCTGCATTCCTTCCATCACATGTTGAATGAGTTGTATTAAGCAAGGGATCATGCATGGTCAAAAGATTAGAGTTGCTACAACACATAAGAGGAAAAAAAGCATTTCTTTGACCCATAGGCCACCAGGTAACCATGAAAGCATGTCCCATTCCCATCCTTTCCAAGTTTGGACCGCTACACGCGCTAACTTTCTTATTCTTTTTGTTATTTGCTTTACCACTTTTCCATTGTCATCTATTTGCAAACAGCACTTGGAGTCTTTACATTTTCCACACACTTCCCCTTCTTCTGCTAATAAATAGTCTAATACTCTCCGATGTTGAAATACTGCATTTCTTATCTGAGTAGACTGGTCAGCAAGAAGGTCAAGAGCTGTAGCTGTCTGGTTGATTATTATTTCAAAGACAGCTTGCAACCTAATTATCCGATTTCAATTATAATTGGGTTCTCTGGCACCTGATATTAATTCATTTGCATTTCCATTGCAAGCAGGTATGCCATCTCCCACAGTGATACCTGGGACCTGCTGGGACATTCTGATAGTAGATCTGAAAGATTGTTTCTTTACTATTCCACAGCAGCCTGATGATACCCCAGAGTTTGCTTTTACAGTGCCTTCCATTAAGAACACAGCAACAGAGCAACATTATCAATGGAAAGTCCTAGCCCAGGGGACGAAAAACAGTCCTACGGTTTGCCAGTGGTACGTTGCACAGGCACTCTCATCAGTGAGCAAGCAATTTCCAGGAGCATTCTGTTACCATTACATGGATGACATTTGAATTGCAGCCCAAACCAAAAAGGAGCTCTCCGAGATTCAGCCAAGCTTTCTGCAAGCATTCAAAACATTTGGGCTGCAGGTAGCACCAGAGAAGGTGCAGCAGCAAGCACCTTGGAAATATTCAGGACTCCAAATAGTGAAGCAGACTATACAACCACAAACAATTCAGTTTTCAACCAAAATTCAGACACTGAATGATGCACAAAAACCCATCCGCTGGGTCAGACCTTATTTAGGACTGACAAATTCACAATTAGCACCTGTATTTGACCTACTACAAGGTGATCCGGAATTACCTTCCCCTAGAAAATTAACCCCAGAGGCAAAGGCTGCTCTCAAAAGAGTGGAGCAAGCTATCTCAAACCAGCAAGTCCACTGGATATGCCCAGACTGCCCTGCACCCTACTGCTATTATAGAAGAGAATATATAGACTATATATTCTATACTATACTACTATAGAATGGAATATATATTCTACTATAGTAGAACACTCACTGGCCTGATCCTTTGCACATCCTAGAGTGGATGTTGTTACCTCATCAACCAGAAAAGACAGCACTCAGAGTATTGGAGCTAATAGCACAATTAATCATCAAATGTCGTCACAGGTGTTTACAGTTGAACACAAGAGATCCTTCACGGATTATACCTGCGACACAAGAACATTTTGAATGGTGTTTTACCAACAGTACAGCCTTGCAAAGTGCCCTGAAAAATTTCACAGGACAAACCACTTATCATTTACCAAGCCATAGATTGTTAAATTGAAGTGGAGAAACCACATTATCTCTTCAAGCTCTAAAGAGCAGAACACCCTTAAAGGGTGTTACAGTGTTTACAGATGGCTCTGGGAAAACAGGAAAAGCCATAGTAACATGGGAAGAGGAGGGTGAGTGGCAAATGTTGGAAAGTTATCAGAACGGGTCTCCCCAGTTGGTAGAATTACATGCTGTAGCTAGGGCTTTCCAACGTTTTCCCCATATCCCTCTAAATATAGTAACTGATTCTGCATATCAAGCTGACATCACATAGAGATGAGACCAAGCACTGTTAAAGGAAATTGATAATGTGCCGCGGCGGGGGGCGGCGGAGATGGCAGGGGTGCCGTGACGAGCGGGAAGAAGCGGTCCGCGGTTGGACTGCCCGGGGACACGGGCACATCCTCTGCCTGGTGACTGATTTCAGCTCAGCTCAGCTCAGCAGCAGCGTGCAGGCGACGCGCAGAAGAGAGACTAGAGCGCTGTGTGGCGTTCCACAGAGAACTAGCCTTTCTTAAAGCAGGGCCCTCGGCGAAGGGAGCCAGTGACAGCAGCTCTCCCGAACAGGGGAAAAACTGGGGTATTTCTAGGGGAGGAGAGGGGTGGGGGGAAAACTGGGATACATGTATCGGGGTAGGATGGCAGGGGAGAGCAGCAATAGAGTGTAACACTTCAACATAACTAACTCCAAGATCTCTGGGAGTGACACTTTTCTCTCTCTGAGATCAAGTGCCATGCCTCCAAGGGAGAGCCAGGATCTCTGAATCAGCCGGTTTCCTGCCCCCCACAACTCCCCCTTCTTTACTTATTGAAAGGGCATGTCCCAGAGATTTGGCTAATAAGTTCTTAAAACATGAAAACATATATAGGAAAATAACATTAATTAGGAAAACCTAAAATATGTTTTTGAGGAGGACGGCAACCCATCCTTTGAGTTCCCAGCTCCCGAAAAGGTCCTCAAACCACTGGGGCTCCTTTTCAGCCTTGAGTTCCTGGACTGCATGTTGGGGTCTCTGGATGTGGGCGTGGATGCCTTCGCTGGGGCTGGAGAGGTTAAAGCAGCACAGTCTGTCAAACTCCTTGCAGCCGTGTCCATGGGCCAGGAGCAGAAAGTCTGTGGCAGCTCGGTTTTGTAGTGTGGCGTGCCTAACAGTCTCTTCATCTGTCAAGAGGTCGCTCAGGACAGAGGAGGTCAGGTTGGCCTGCTTACCAAGCCAACACTCTAGGTGAGAAAACTCACCAAGGGCTTTAGCAGCAGCTACCCACAGCAAAAATGCCAACATCACCACCCTCTTTGTGTGTGACCAATCTTCAATTTGGCTATCACAATTTTCATCTAATTGAGTGAGATCTCTCTTTTGGCAGGCCAATTCATTCTTTTTCAGCCAATCATGCATTAGAGTTGAGTTTGGAGTGACGATAGTAAGGTGTCCAAGCGTGCAAGGACCTCCCCGGAGTCGGGAAGGGATTCCTGCCCTCACTCTATCCCCACAGATTAAGAACACTCCCCGGGGCAGCACTCTGGGACAGTGAGAGGAGGTGGATTGTGTGCTGCTGGTGTAATTGCACCATTTGAACTGATTGTCAGTTTTACTCTTGGGAGTCACATTTTCCTTTGCTTTAATTGCCCTGTGGTATTTTGAGGCAGGCCATGCATTGCCTACTGGGTGATAATCAAAATTGACGCAATAGGTAGCCTTGGAGGAGCCCAAAAGCTGCAATTCCTGGGGTTCCTCTGGTGCATGGGGTAAGATCTTTGTCCACTCGTCCCAAATGTCTACCGGCTTGGGTTCTTTCCCTATGAAAGGGTATTCTTGGGGCTTCAAAGGAATCCCTACCAGGCAGGATGACAGAGGGTTGGTGGCACTGCCCATGGACAAGCACATGTTCTTGTTTGAGAGTCTTTGCGAGGGTGATCCACACGTTCTCCTGGGGCTGTGCTACTAGCCAGGCATCCACAGCTGATGTTTTCAGGAGCATCCAGATGGTCAGGAATGTCAGGAACCCAAGGATGGTTTTGCTCTCCATTTTCTATAACAAAACATAAAAAGATTAGCTCTGACTTTTGGGGATGGGAGGACTATTTTCTTTTTCCCCTTCCTCTCCTGTCTCCCCCATCTTTCTAAAAAAAATAACTATAAGCAGGGAACGGGTACTGCGGATGAGGTAGTTGGTTGCTGGTAGGGCTATTTTGTGTATAGGGGACACATGACCAGACAGCAGCAGCAGCATTGAGGTGCATTTTGGTGTAAACTGGCAATTTGGCTTAGGTAATGAGGGTAAGAAGGGGAAGGGAGAGAGGGAAAAGGGAGGGGGAGGGAGTTAAGAAAACTTGTGCAATGTCACGGTGTCGGGTTTGACGTTGGCTCTTGTCTTGTTGCGGTCCTGGGAGCAGAACAGTTTGGCTTCTGTCTGGTTGTTGGTCTGGTGGCAGGTTAGTTCGGTGGACTCCGACGACGTCTCCGTTTCCAGGCTGCAGTGGTCTGTTGTTTTTCTGGACCTGTGTGGGTCTCAGGAGACTTGGAAATTTCTGAGTCTGGTGCAGGGTTTGTAGGGCCTAAATAAGGTTTTACATTTTTCCCTGGGAGCCACTTAGGTCCTGATGATGTGGACACGCAAGCATACCCTCTCCCCCAGGTAATCAGTGGGAAAGGTCCTGATGTCTTTTGCGATTCAGGATCCTTGATCAGCACCAGCGGCTTCTTGGTGAGTTTGGCATGGATATAATTGGAGAAGTGCCGTATTACAGGGGGGTCAGGCTCCACTGATGTCTGGTTTCCACATCTGGTGAACCCTGTAGTCTTACAGTGCTATAGTTTTACACAACCTTTCATGTCGTGATGTAACAATTTTTTTAACTATTAATTGCTTGTTATTATCCTGAATTGCTTGTTATATATATCCTGAATTCATGCCTGCATTCATGCCCTGATAACTAAGTCCATCTTTTTAGGTTTGCAAGGAAAACTTTTATTTAAACTGCGATGCCATAAGGCCAAAAAGTTAGATTTGCTTGCTGTGCACAGAGGCGTTTGCCTCTGACTGAGACATTCTGACAAACTGATGCACTGACAAGTGGCTTAGAAGGTTTACCTGGAAAATACTTTCATGAAAGTATATATTTACAAATGTGGTTGGGAAATGTGTTAGATTACAATGCACCAAAACTTTGTTTCCTTATGAAGTATTTGCTCATGACAGCTCCAAATACTTCAAGCACAGACTGAAAATACGTCTGGATTAAATCTGTTATTTCTATAGAGACCTTACAAATATTTGCAGGAGACAGTGGTAACAGTATTTTTTCTTTCTGCTTGTCTGGTAATCATACACTGGAGAAAAAAACTTTTCTACTTAGAAGGTTCCCATTTGTTTATTTCCTCTTGTTACACTTAAGAGTCACAGTTATATGTGAATAGCACACTTAGTAGCTATAGAGATGACACAGCATTGAAATAGATTACTTAGAGTAGATATTAAAGTTTAATTCATTTTTGATTTAAAATCAGGTAAAGATTTCAAGAGCTGTTTAAGTAATCATGTCTCAAAAATTACATTGGTGACATGACGTGTCATGAATTTTGGATATTAGACTGTCATGGGGTGGCTTTACCTTTAAGGTGGTTTTGAGAGCTAAGGAAGTTGAAGCTGCTGGTGGCTGATGGGAGTCTTTTCTCCTGACCAATTATCGGTCATTTCTACGAATTGACAGCAGTTTTGACCATTAAAAAGTGAAGTCAACTTGTGAACACCCTCTTAAGATGTACAGTCAAAGCTCTCTTGTCTTTGTGTTTCTGGCTTCTGGAAAGGTAACAAGGCTCTGTCTTGGCCTCCTCCCTGCCCCCTCCAGGCCGGACAAGGCCGCAGAAAGCGGGGGGGGGGAGAAGCAGAGCCGGCCAGCCAGGCTTAGTTTTCAGTTTCTGCTGCTGGACTGAAACCTGACACCATGAACTCCTGCAGTTTTTCTAAGGCTTTAATTCTTTTACTACCTGGATAAAACGTACAGATTACTCTTTTTTCTTAGAGAGACAGAGAGACAATCAACATGAAGAAGACATTATAAAACCACCAACAACAGTGAAGAAAAGAGTTAAGTTTTAGATGGGGAGAGAATAAGGAAATGCGTTATAAGCTGAAATATCTTTCTGTTAAAGCTATGGAGATAGACAGTAGTAGTTTGAAAAGACTCCTTTAATTCATGACAAAGTATAGTGGGAGGAATGGAGTGTTCAAAGTGTGGATTTTTGAGCAAAGAGAGAGTAATTGTGATACAGTGAAGTGCTGGAACAGAGTGAAGCGAAGATTTGAGGCCTTGAGGGCATTGAGAAAACTGTTTTCCAGTGAAGCTCACAGAGACAGATGAAGAGAACTTTTGCCTTTGAATAAGTCATCCTTAAAATAACATCCCTAGACTCATGGCCCATACACACCTCAGAGTGATGTGAAATGGGAGGAGAAAATCTGATGACAGGATTTCTGGGCAGCTGGCATCAGAGAAATAGAAAACTATAACAGAAGTAGTTTTCTTGTGAGAAACTCCATAGATTAGCAGAAGAAGACTTCTGTTTCTCTAGAAAGGCTGATGAAAAGACTCTAGCAGGAACTGGGACTGTTTTAAACACCAAAGTTTTTTGTCTCTATGTTGTCATGTGAACAAGGGAATAGTGGGTAGTGGGGGATAAAAGGGTTTTCTGGAGGTTTATTCTGGTGTTCTTATTCTTGTAGTTTTGTTAATAAACTTTGTTTATTGCTTTTAAGTTTTAAGCCTGTTTTGCTCTTGTTCTAATCCATATCTCACAGCAAAAAATAAGTAAGTTTTCTAGTAAATTTTTAGTTACTGCTTTAAAACCACGACACTGGGCTATTTTGATTGCAGTTGGTGTATTTAATAGTGGCATGCATTTAAGATGCAAAGCAATAAACTGCCATTTCTACATTGAAAATGTTTACTATTTGTTGTACTAAAAAGAAATATGAACTTATCAATCAAACGACCTTCTTAAGACTCATATTACTTGCTCTGAAAGTCAAATTGCTTTTCTTTAATATTGTTTTTACTGACAATTTTGCTGTCATTATTTTAGTGGTTTGTAAAAAAGAAATTAAGAAATGAGTTAGCAGATAAAAATAAACCTAGTTTGCGAGTCCATCTTAATTTTGTATTTTGACTTTGTTTTCCCTAGAATTCTGGCCTAATTTTCAGAAGACTACTTATTAATTATTCTAACATAAAAAACCAAGATAGGTGGATGCCAAGATGCCTTCCACCCCCCAGCCTGTCCTAGCTACAAAACAGCCTGCCTCAGTTTCCTCCACTGTAAAGAGGCAGTGCACAGATATTTGCACAGATAGAACCTTCAAACTATGGTGAAAGGTACCATATTAGGCTGGGCAAGAAATTTGGTAAGCTAACAAGATTGTAAAGTAAATGTAAACTTTTGAGTCCTGAACTTCAGATTAATAAACTCAGATGTGGAGAATCTACAGAGAAAGGTGGCTAATTACTGAGTGCAAGTCTTACATGGAAAAGCTATGAAAGATTTTAGGTTTTTACAGGGCATGGGTGCATCCTGAGATGTAGTTAAAGAAGGATCTAGTGCTTCAAACTCTGCAAACATATTGTGAGGCAAAACTGTGTATTTTATAAGATTTGGGGTTTTTTTAAATGTCTCAGTTTCTTCCATTCTTTACAGTACTTCTCATGATGCTCTCATACTGCCAGGAAGTATTATTAATTCTCACCTGAATTTGCCTCAAGCATGTAAAATTATTAGCAAATCTGCTGTGAAGTTTTACTGCCATCTGACTTTCTCTCAGAAATGTAAGGATGGTTTTGTAATATAGTTAAGAAATTCTACATGTGTCCATCTAGATATATACACATGATGATGATTTTCTACCTAGTGTTGCAAGTCAGAGATTAATTGTAATTATAACCCACTAAATATTACTTGCATATGTCCTAAACTAAGGTGCTGGTGGGAAACGTTCTGAGCTAGTGCTGAAGTTTTTGCTGTTCTGAGACGTAGAAGCAGGAATCAGCATCTAACATGGTTTCCTTCAGTAACTATTTGTCTTCATTTGAAAGACAGGTGTCTGCCAAGGAAGGCGGGAACCTCCCTTAGAATGGAAAAAATATGACCACCTTCCCTCTGAATTGTTACGATTTTGAAATTTAGGGGCTTTCAGGCAAAGATATGGGAAAAGGAATAACAGTTCTTTACTTGCTGACAGCAAGAGTGCGAGAGGAACCAAGCCCAGTCCCTCACCCTCCAAATTCTCACAGTATCTCTGCCCTTCCAAAGAGAAAACTCCCCAGTTAAGAGAGTAGCCAGCTGCATCCTTCCCGCCTTGGCCATTTCTGTTGTCTCTTAAGTATCAGTAGTTTTCCTCTCTTAGCAACAAATGTGAGAAAATTCCTTAAGAGAAGGAAAAAAAAAGAAAAATCCTAACCTCCAACACCACTGAGATATAAATTGACCTAAAATGACCACCTTTTTCTAATAATAATAATGCTGATTTTTATTCTCTTTGTATATTGTTTCTTATGCATTCTATCTCATCCTAAAATGTGCATATGAATTCACTGCCAATATGAACAACATATGGTGAATCATGTGATAGAGACACTTTGTCTTATAAGCATTTGTCCATTTCTTTGGGATTGTCCTTTTATTTGAAATCAAAATTAATTAAACACTGTGTTGCAATAGCATAAAAATGCAAAATACTTGATCAGGACTATCAGCATCCACTTTAATATGGAGCTGATATACAGTAGGCCAAACCAACTTAGCCATGCATTTTGGCAGCAATGAAGACAGCTTCCTGCATTTTATCAGGGTCAATGTACTCCACAGATCAAGGGAAGTGATTATTCCTCTTTAACTCAGACAAGGGGCTAAACAAATAAATTCAACAAACCTTGAAGAACATTCAGTTCTGATATTTTGATATGTGAGCATGCTGGGTTGACAAAAAGACATGCAAAGTCC
Organism: Pseudopodoces humilis; assembly: GCF_049639895.1. Classification (NCBI taxonomy): domain Eukaryota; kingdom Metazoa; phylum Chordata; class Aves; order Passeriformes; family Paridae; genus Pseudopodoces; species Pseudopodoces humilis. The sequence continues at coordinate 96,304,035 of NC_142200.1, read as the reverse complement.
TTGGTGATGTGCCAGTGTCGCAGAAGGTCATGGACAGGGAAGTTTATTTGCAAATAAAGGCAGAAGAGGGAAGTAATATGAGTATGTTTTGGCTTGGCTGCATATTTTGTGTATTAGTCATCACAGAGAGACTATGCAGACTGTTCTTGCTTCCCGTTTGCTTGTTGAGGTTTTTTTATTGCATGCTTTTTATCTGCTTACTGGATTATTAAAAATACATTAGTATTATAAAAATATATAAATGCAATTTTTCTAAGTAAATATCCTGCAGGCGGTGTGAAATGGTTAAGAATGGAGGTGATACCAATATGATATCAATATGCAAAGTTGAGTAACAGCTATCTAAATTTGGGCATTTTGTGTCATCTACACATTACTTTGTGATTATTAAGTCTTCCCAATTTTAGTTCTTCTCCAGCCAAAACACTTTTAAAAAAAATATGGAAATTAATTAACACTCAAAATAAAATAGTCGAGTTTTGCTGTTCTTATTTGTTTGTTTGTTCACAGAAAAGTAGTGTTTTGTTTTCTTTTATTCTAGGATTTTATTTCAGGTATTTGGAATATTTTTTTACTTATCCTGCATGAGTATGTCCAATATCATATTGGTTTTAAAAATTATTATTAAGTCTACACATGAAGTCTGTAATTTTTTATCCCTTTGCAAAAATGTAGAGAGAAGAAAGGACTGTAAGACCTGAATCTTACACGTGGGGTACATCAGAAGTGTAAGCTTGTAAATGATTATCAATGAAATTACATTGCAGGTTTTGCACTTTCTCTTTGGAAGATGAGAGCTGTGAAATTGAATTCTCATCTGCTGGCATGGAAAGTTGAGAAGTACAGAAAAGGAAGGCAGGAAGGCAGGAAGGAAGGCGGGAAGGCGGGAAGGAGGGCGGGAGGGAGGGCGGGAGGAAGGAAGGAAGGAAGGAAGGAAGGAAGGAAGGAAGGAAGGAAGGAAGGAAGGAAGGAAGGAAGGAAGGAAGGAAGGAAGGAAGGAAGGAAGGAAGGAAGGAAGGAAGGAAGGAAGGAAGGAAGGAAGGAAGGAAGGAAGGAAGGAAGGAAGGAAGGAAGGAAGGAAGGAAGGAAGGAAGGAAGGAAGGAAGGAAGGAAGGAAGGAAGGAAGGAAGGAAGTGGCGGAAGGAAGGAAGGAAGTGGCGGAAGGAAGGAAGTGGCGGAAGGAAGGAAGTGGCGGAAGGAAGGAAGTGGCGGAAGGAAGGAAGGAAGGAAGGAAGTGGCGGAAGGAAGGAAGGAAGGAAGGAAGTGGCGGAAGGAAGGAAGGAAGGAAGTGGCGGAAGGAAGGAAGGAAGGAAGGAAGGAAGGAAGGAAGGAAGGAAGGAAGGAAGGAAGGAAGGAAGGAAGGAAGGAAGGAAGGAAGGAAGGAAGGAAGGAAGGAAGGAAGGAAGGAAGGAAGGAAGGAAGGAAGGAAGGAAGGAAAGAAGGAAGGAAGGAAGGAAGGAAGGAAGGAAGGAAGGAAGGAAGGAAGGAAGGAAGGAAGGAAGGAAGGAAGGAAGGAAGGAAGGAAGGAAGGAAGGAAGGAAGGAAGGAAGGAAGGAAGGAAGGAAGGAAGGAAGGAAGGAAGGAAGGAAGGAAGGAAGGAAGGAAGGAAGGAAGGAAGGAAGGTAGGAAGGAAGGAAGGAAGGAAGGAAGGAAGGAAGGAAGGAAGGAAGGAAGGAAGGAAGGAAGGAAGGAAGGAAGGAAGGAAGGAAGGAAGGAAGGAAGGAAGGAAGGAAGGAAGGAAGGAAGGAAGGAAGGAAGGAAGGAAGGAAGGAAGGAAGGAAGGAAGGAAGGAAGGAAGGAAGGAAGGAAGGAAGGAAGGAAGGAAGGAAGGAAGGAAGGAAGGAAGGAAGGAAGGAAGGAAGGAAGGAAGGAAGGAAGGGTTCATCTTTTTGTAGAGTTTTAATTCAGATGCATTATCTCTTCTTTCCTGCTCCTTAGTATATTGTAAATCAGTAAGGTTCAATTTTTACCCAGATACCAAACAAAAACTAGAATAGCCAATACTCAACTTTACTAGAATATAGCATGTGAGGTGATATGTTAAAAAGAGACCAAAATTTGTCACTGAGGCCTTTGGAAGATGCATTTAGTCAGTGTGCTAAGGCAGATCTTTCAATGTCTGATCCCATTCAAAGCATGAAGAATGCCCAGAAGCACTGTAAACTTAACGCGCTATGACACACAGAAGTAATAAACAGTACAGAATCCAACGATGCAGTTGTCTTTCAGGCATAGGTAGTCCACAACCCACAGATACTGATCTGATAGACCAATAGGAGCAGCCTACTAGAGCTCAGATTCCTGGGTTTTGTATGAAAACAAGACTTTTCTCACTCTCTGCAGTGAGAATGTAGCAAAAATGCCAGATCATCAGATGACAGGTGGAGTGCCATCTACCCCTTCAGCTGCTCAGTGTGGGCAGAACTGCAGATTCCAAAGAAAAAATAAGAGGTTGCATTCATTTTCTGAAGCCACCATAATTCAAAAACTATACAATCAATCCTAATAATAGTACCAAATTTTTTCTAAGGTCTCATGGGGATACTTAGTATGTATTTTCTAGAGTATTTCTTTCTTACAGCTAAGAAGATGTGTGCTATTTCACGTTTGTAAACATTTGGGTTTTGACCAGTCTTTGAAACAAGACTAATCAACTCTAGACAGTACCTTCAAAACAAAAAAACAATTAGCTATTTCTCATTTTTGACACCTCTATAATATTTAAACTTTGTAGGGTGGGATAGGAATACTGAAACCACTATGAGATTGGCTGTTCAGATCTCCAGTCCAGTTTTGTTGGTTGGGGAAAAAATGGATAAATAACAGAATGGTGGGTATTTTGTCTAACTGGACCTCCAAACTCTTCCTGTTAATCTTTATGAGTAAAACTGCTGCAAAATATGACTGCCAGCTTCAAAAAACTATTCCCTGATTTGTCTAATGAGTGCATGTTTGTCAAGATATGCACTCACTGTGCTTGTTTTCTACTTGAGTTACTCTCAAAATACACTCAAGAACTAATCTTAAATATGGCATATTTGGAAGAAGAGATGAATCTGAATTCAGTTTTAGCCCTGAAAACTAGATCTTCAAATGTTATAATAGTACCATTGAGTTTGTGAAGCTGTGTCAGTGTATCATCATGGAAACTCCAAATGTTCTAGAATGCAACAACACAAACTTTGAGTAACCTTTAAGTACTTACTAGAACAAGTACTTGAAATGTCAGGGGCAAGTAAAGTTTGTTAGGAATACTTGAGTCAAGATTTTATAAATATTTTTGACAATTACAAGTTTTCATCAAATTTGCATTAGAACTGAGCAAAGAAATTGCAATTTATTTAGGTAGTTTATTTTTCAGGATTTTCATAACAAAGAAGAATAAAACTTATTTTTCACTCATTTCCTTGTACTGAAATTGCTTAAATCTAAGTCATTTGAACTACTGCATTTTTTTGGTGACTGACAATGGCAGTTGTTTGTACAGAAACAATGTTATTGAGACTGAAAATCTCTGGACCAGGATTTGATTTTTAGTGAGAAGTATAAGAGAGAGCAGTCTGCACAAATGCTTTACTAAAAGTGAAGAGAAAACTCTGTGAAAAAACACATTATAATACTTGGCTGTATATAGATGTTGCAGCAAAACCCGTGCTTGCATCTTAGTTGACATCAGCTGGTGTTTGTTTTTTGCTCACAGAGCAATGTAACTGCATTGGTATCTTACTTCGCATGGTACATCCTGTGTGTGCACTGGAGATCTTCACTGACACACCTATACATGTGTGGCAATGGCAGTGAAAGTTTTGTTGTCTAAACACAGTCATAGAAGGCTTAAATCAGTCTAGATTTTTTTCATAGGTACAGATACACATGATCACATCAACATCCAAATGTCAATGACATGGATATTCAAAAAATTAAGTGTATTTGAGTACTGATACATTTTTAAATTTTGGATGTTTATTTTAAACTGAGTATTATATTTGGTGCAGATGCTACAATTACATCTGTGTTAAGATACAAAGAAACCTGGCTAAGATCCCATGAAGCTGCCCTTCTGCTTGCTACAGACTCCTGGAATGAAAACAGACTTTGAGATTTGGCCAAAAGTGGAAAGAGAGCCATTATCCAGTCTTTCCAAAATTACATTTTAAAGGCTAATAGGCAAAAATCTCTGAACTCCTTTACTTAGACTCTGATATCTAAACTCTTTATCCTATGATTTATTCCATTGTTGAAGGCAATAGTCTGTTATACAATTTAGATTCTTTAAAAAAAATTAAAAATTAAAGGTTTATATCTATAGGCTGAACATTAGTATGCTTGTTCTGGCTATCCTAATCAACTCATTGGACATTTATTTTAAAAATGCAATTATAATTGTTGAAGACTGTGAGATGACGGGCAAGATCATCTTTAATTCCAAATATTATTTCTTCAAGTTGCAAATAGTATTTGGTTACACAAAAAAGTATTGTTTACTTTAATGTATATCAGAATTATAATTACTGGGGATAAAATTACCTGATGATCATTATGGGTTCCTGCCAACATAGAATAGTCTGTGATACTCTGTGATTTTCTTGACTTATATATTATTGTTTATTTTTTAATCCCTTTTGCAGATCTATTTTTAAAATATCCTGTGGACAGCTGAAAGCATCTTGTAATTTCACTTATCTATTCATAATTCTCCAGCATTCACTCAAATAAAAAAAGAAGCATTATGTTTTTTGGGTTTTCATTGGTAAAATTAAATTGATACATTAAGAAATCCAGTGAATGTTTTTGTATAGGTATACAAAGTTCTCATCAGGGTGCTTAAAGCAGGCTACATGATGCAATATATGTTGTAAGAAAAAAAAAATTAAAGAAAAATGCATTCAACATGCCTAATTAATTTCTTGAAAGGCCTAATTTATTGGGAAATATAGTCTTAATATATTAAGGAATGTACATATTTCATTGACATGACACACAGATTGAAAAAGATGAGTAAATGCAATCAGCATATTCTCTTTCAACAAGTAAGAATTCAGGTGACAGACCACATTTCATGCACTTCAGAAATGGATAAAATAATGGAAGCTACATCAGAGTGAGTCAGGTACAGTGTAGTATTACAATGCCAGAATGACAGTCCATTAAGAAGGAAAGCTTAGTAACCCTTTTGTAATTACTGCCCTGATGGAGCTATACTATGCTCAAGACTAAGCTAAGAGCTTTCCACAGCACTTGAACAATGCAGTGTTACCTGCTCAAGACTGAGTTGGTTCTAACATGTCTGGTCTGATTCATAGCATGGTGAAATACACGCTACCTGTTTTCTGTCCTGCCCCCTTCCCTCAAGGAAAAGTCAATTATTTAATTAACATCTGGCTATTATGCTACAAATTCTTACTTCCTCTGTCACAGGGCTGCTAAACTTAGGGGGGCTTTTCTTTCTCCCTTTACCTCTTTCTGTATTATTTCCTGATCCTGAAACTTCAGCAGGAGTTCAGCCACTCACAAAAATCACAGGTTTGCATCCAAATCTTGAATCATCAAAGGTCTATTTTTCAGTAAAATAAATGCTTGCAACAGCTTTCCTTACTCTAAACAACCCAAACATTTTTTAGACTTTATTAGAAGCAGTTCTTGTTTGGTCATTAGTCCCATGGTTTCAGGTGGAAAAGAGCTGAGGATTAGGTACATCTGGATCTGATTCTGTCTCTATTGAAGAAGTCAGTTACCTGTTAGCCTGTTCAATAAGGAGTGAAAGGACTGAGCAGCTAAACAAGTTCATTGGATCAATTTTTTTGTCAGCAGTGAATGGGGAGGAAGAAATAAGAGGAATCCATGCTTATTTTTCAGTGTTAGAAGCATTTTAAAGGCTGAAGACAGAAGTTCTCAGAGTTGCATTGAGCTGAAAAATGTTTAAGTTGGTCATCAACTCATATTCCTGTGATCTAGAAGGGACTAATTATTCTAAGAATGAAAGTATTTAAGTGATCCCTTAGTATTAAAAGTAATGGACTTTTCTACAATAATTTGTAGAGTCATACCAGAGTATGATGTTTGCATTACATTACCAAACACTTCTGCTATCATCACATAAATAAGCACACAACTTAGTCATTCCAGTGGTGTAGATATATATATATATATATATGCCTAATGGTATTGCATTCCCTAGTGCATCTATGCTTTTATTGAGATAAATAATGTTTTATATGTAGCTTGAAGACTTTGGGGTTTTCTTTAGAATGGGTTTTGAAAAAATATAAAGAAGATGCATCTAGTCTTTTTTTAAAAATTTTTATACTTAAAAGTAACTGACACATTTTAGGAAATTCCTTAATTGGCTATTGTTATTTTCTCTGTATTCCTTTGATAAAGAACACTTTATTTTATTTTACTATTGTTTACTATTATACATATGTTTGCATCACTTATTATTGTATTATCAGTATCATTCTGGTTCTAATGAACACTGCAGTCAAGTCATTCTCCTCCTTAGCCTCTCTAACTGTAAGGTAAGAAAAAACTAGGGTATTTTTGTAAAGCATTGTAAAATCCAAATGACCAGTAAGGTACAAAGTTTACTGTTCTGCATCATTTAAATCTGTGGTTGGGATAATTATTAAACTTCAGTTAAAGCCTTAATATTCAATGGAGATAAGTATAATTGTTATGCATAGACAGAAACATAGGAGAATAATCTAGTTAAAACTGTCAAATGATCTCTTACTTACTGAAAGATGTGTAGCTTGCTGTGCTGGAAAAATAGCAGGAGCGGGATGTGCATGCAGAAAGAGAAAGACATCAGGAGTGGAGGTCAAATGGGAAACTCCTTTGTAGGGCAAAGGAGTGACAGGCAGGAAGGCCCTGAATGAGAAGGTCAGGGTGAGTTGAAACCCTCAGAGGATCTATATAGACACTGCTCAGTTTGGAAATTAGTTACGGTTTTTGTCACTACTGAGACCAGAATACCCCAAGTCACAAAGGACATGGAGAAGATTTGGACCAAATCCAGCTGAAAAATGCATTTGAGGAGTTTAAAACATTTTTTATGAAAGGAATGTGGATATCAGATATCTATGCAGCACTGGTTCTCAAACTCAAGGAATCCTAGTTCAACTTACTACCTAAATATATCCATATGTTGTCAAGAAAATAGGAAGTGATGCCTTCCAGACAAATTTGTGATGGAGTTTTGCCTGAGTTTACTAGAGGTTTTGAGGAAGTGCAATGCCTCCCAGGAACTATTTTGATGAATACGAGGGAAACATTATTAGAATTCCAATGGGATGTGCCAGTCCATAACATATGCAGGGAATGGCTCAAATTCGGAGGCAATTTGGCTGTTGTGTTTCTGTCTTTCTGGTTTGGATTTTTAAAGGCTCATTTATGAGTTTTAAATTTGGTCTGTGAAAAATCTAAATCTTTACAGTTAATCCTCAAGAAGCTGCCTATACCCTTTTGTGGATTTTGAGCTTGTAGTCACATTTTGCGTTATGTTTAGCAGACAAAAATTATATGTTTGCCTAAGATAAGCCCCAGACTGTTATTAAATATCTTCCTTGTATGTGTGAGTTTATAAACACCTATGCATCATAACAGTTGTTCCACACTGGACCAAATTTATATTAAGCTTAGGATTCTATTTCTGATAGTAGCCACTGCTTTGAGAGAACATGTAGGGAACAGAGAATGCTCACAGTACTGATCATTGAAACAAATCCTAACCATCTACCAGGTAATTAGTTGTTTGTTACATTGCCTTTTTAGTATATCTTCTTCAGGTTGGATGCTGAAATATTCATGTCCATGTTTGACACACAAGAAGTGCTCAGGAGAGGTACTGTGTGCAAAAGGTGACAAAACTAAAATGGATATTCACCATTTTGTTTGATTTTATTATTTATTCATCATTGGTGTTCTGCTTTCAATGCAAACTTACACATACACTGAAGAACAAACAAATCCTTTATTTATCATTAATGTTTTTAAGTCTCACTCAAAGTTGCCTCAGATAACTTCAAGTCTAAAGATAAGCATGTAGTTACAGAAGGTTTCTCACAATCTGATGACCACAAACATGAACTTGCTCATAAGAAAATACATTTACCCTTTTACTTTTCATCTCTTTGCTAGATGCAAAGTAGGATGATGTACATACTTTGTACATAAAACAAAAACAGGGGTTTGAGAATATTTTTTTTTCTTCCAAAATTGCTATTGTCATGCTGGTATTAATGAAGTTATAATGTTAGGGTCTAACATTTAATTTTATTGGATTTGCACCTCTTTGCTAAAGATTATACTGACTCCTGATATTCAGTACAATGATTTTATATTATTAGATTATTACCAGTAAGCAAAATGTATGATATCAGCTACTTTGGTCCACTGATTACCACTGATTACCACTGATTACCAGCAGCATATGGGTAAACTATGATGAAATTATTCCCTGTTTAAACAAAAAATTGAAATAGTGTCCTATATATCCTTCTCTCGCATGATGGGTTTTTACATGGTATGAAAAAATCTCTGAGTTTATATTTGGGGTTATGTTAAATCTACATATAAAACTTTTTCTTAATAAACCAAAAAAGCTTAGTTTGTAGATGTACGTGTTGTTTTCTTCTTTCTTTGAAAATCACAAAATCAATACACTGATCCTGTCAGAACAGGAAATTACAAAAGGGCTTGATGGAGAAGTGCACATAAGGACAAAAATGCAGAGCAGAACACCCAGGTTGCAAAGTTAATGCCTAATTATGTGTTTAAAAACTACCAACTGCCAAACTGAACATAGCCTTTCATGACTTATGTTGATCCACTTCTGCTTTCACATTAAGTCACACAAGCCCAGTAGTTATAGTATTTCAGTTATTTACCTTCTGCTTCAAACTTCCAATGATAATATTCTTTTAGCAGAATAAGTAGTTGATTATTACTTTTTTGTTTCCCACCAAAAGAAAGGTATCTGTACTTCTGATGATATAATGGAGATGGAGAGCAGAATATATTATGTACGTTCTTGCCTATTTTATTTCTTAAAGGGGTAATAATATTATGAGGAAATCCACTGCTTTCTGGAAAAGCTTTTAAGAGTGTAGCTTTCCATTTCATGTACTTTAATTTGTGAAGAATTTCTACTGTTTTGAAAAGATTTATTTGAACTTATTAAGAATTTCTTGCAACTTGGAGATAATGGTATGTTTTTCATATTTAACAAGTTATTTGTTCATGTCTGAAGGCCTTCTTCATTTAAAGTGGTCATGTAATGACAAAAACTTCCCCATCTGAAATTTCTAATTTGCCAGTGTGTTTTTCAAGCAAGGTTCATATGTCTTAGTTCCTTTCAATATGGAAGAAACAATGTTAGAACAGCAAATAACCCGCTGTGTTTGGAACACCTTATAAAGCCCAGATCACTTTTCTAATCAGACCAAACCTTGAATTTTAGATATGGTTCCTAAGTACCAAATTACAGACTCAGTTTCATATAGGCCATATATACACTACAGAATTCTCTAGCATGAGTCAATCATCATGATTTATGAATTATATAATCCTGAGATCAACTCCCTGAAATGAATACAGTGATTTTCTTCCAAAGTGATTTTTCTTTAACTGTTTTTTCTTTTGCTGGTTCAGTCCCATAACTAAATTAAATTACATTATAAGGATAACTTCCTTTATGCCTTGCCTGAACTGTAAACTCACCTATGTGTACTTTGAGTTAATCAAAGAAAGCATAAATATGCTTACTCACAACTGTTAAGCCTTCTTCAAGGTGTGTACTGGATTGTTTAAACTAGCTGAAAATGTCCTAACATGATCTAGGAATGCCCAAACTCACGTTCTGGCAGACATGAACTAACAAGCATGCAGGAATCTTGTGCATACTAATGTGATTCAAAAGACTTGGATCTCTTCTTATGTTACTATCTTATTTTTCTGCTCCTTCAAGTCACCTAAAATGTATGACCTATAGGAGTCTTCCAGAAATTCCTGGGGCAGGTGGCATTCTTGCCACATTACGTGACTATCTGAGTGATAGACTCAGGACTAGGTTTGCTTGCCTTTCAGACTTTTTAGGTTCCATAGCAATTCATCTTCCCCTGTACTCTCACTACACTACTTACATAAAAGCATGTAAAAAATTACAGTCTGATGAAGATATTTCTTAAAAAATGTTAATCACAGATTTAAAAAAAAATTAAAAACGATTTTCTGCTCTGAAATTCTCTTTTTTTTATTGCTGCAATGTTAAATTAAAACACCTAATCCTTAACCACCATCTTGTTTATTATTTTGATGTAGCTTTTCTCTATTCTTTCACCTAAATAATTACTTAGACTTCCACTTGCGTTTTACATGATTAGTTCTTTTATCTCACATGCTGGCAAGAAAATCCAATACTAGAAATATATTGTGGGGTGAGGGGGGGAGTATAACCAGTGGTAGGTATAGCATGTATTTCAGTAATACAAAGTAATATAAAACCCGTGCAGACATTGAAAAATACTTTTTCTCACCATCTCTGTACTATTTTACTAATAATTTTTTTCTGCTCTTCTCAGAGAATTTCTACATGATCTAAATTAATTACTTCAAGGTCATCATCTTCTCTTTACCTTCCTTATTCTGTGTAACAGCAATATGATGCAGTCAGTTTAAACAGTCTGTCCTAAAGGCCCTATAAATGGGTCAATGCAAGTCATATTTAAACTGGTTCTGTTGTAGGTTGTTTGGTCAGTAAGAGCACTTGTGCAGTAGGATCTTTAAATGACACTGATCTTGCCATGATATACTGAAGAATGTACTGCAATTTAAATATGGAGATACTCAGTAATGTGAATCTGAAAGCAGAAAAAGCCTACTTTTAGTTTGCAACGCTTTGGCGTTTGTTCCTCTAGACGTGAAGGAAGGGTCATAGCTGGCTTGCAGTCAGGGAGGGGTCCATGCTACACACTGAGTCCATGATTACCACCAACTGATCTGTGATTCCATCCAAACAAGCATCCACCATCGTCTTACTGAATATTTGTATTTCATGTAAACTTCAACAAAACAGAGGTATTAAAAGAACAAATACCAATGTCCATACTGCAAATTAAAACAGAAAAGAGACATAATGACAGAAAGTTTTAAGGGAAAGAATTTTGAATGGGAGAGAAACTCAAGAAATAATTGCTCATTAGTTTCTGAGATGTCCTTTTTCTTACCTAAAAATTTCTGTCAAAAGGTTTATTTCCAAGTGTGATGGCTGACCCAGCCACCTTCTCAATCCTCAATGGGACTGGAGGAGAAAACAAGAAAAATCTTGTGGGTCGAGAGATGGTAACGACAATGTTAAATTTACCAAGTACCATCGTGAGCAAACCAGTCTCAGATTGGGGCGTAGTAATTTAATTTATTTCCTATTAAATTAGATCTAGTTGGTGAGAAACAAATTCAAAACCTAAACCACCTTCCTCTTAATATTTCCCCACATTTTTTTCAGCATCAGCTTCTCTTTAAATACCGAGTTTTGTACTTCCCATCTGCTTCTGCCCCGAGCAGGTTGGGGAGCCGCTCCCAGCCCCTAATCACACCTGGAACCCCCCTCTTGCACCTCGTCCCCCGCGTTTCACCCCGTATCACCTCACACATCCCTGCCTCGCAGGTGCTGTGCCCTTGCCCCACTGCCCTTCCCGCAGCCGGGTTTGCGGGGCTGCTGGAGCCAGCCGGAACCTTGTGCCCAGCCCGGGGCAAACCGGGTCTGCAGGGGCCTGGCCAGAGCCCTGGTGCAACAAACAGCGGGAGATGGACTTACAATAACTAATGCAGATGGTTAAAAATGCAACCGGCAATGCCTCGTACCTTTGCATTTGTTCTCTGTTTATGAAGCTCCCAAGAATGTTAACCGAAATTAATCATAGCCAGTCAGTGATAATGTATCTAGAGTTGGAGATAAGAGGTAAGGAAAAATAGCTAAGACAAACGGTGTATTTAATTTTTGGTGGGGCAGGCAAAGCTTTTCGCAACATTGTTTTCCATTAGAAAATGCCCATCTGACATTTTTTTACAGAAAGTGTTTCTGAATACTTTTGGTAGTATTTTATTCAGTATTTTATTTTTGTTTAGTATGAATCTGAAATCTTGTCCGGTAATAATGTTAGTTTTTTACATTCCTGAAATAATCTGATTTATGAAGTCTTTTGACTTTTGGTTTTGACTTTAGACTAAAAAAAAAAAAAAAATAGAAAAGAAATTCTGCATTTCACTCTAAAATTCCAGTGTCAGTTTCTGGATAAATCAGGATGTACAACACCAGGTTCACAAAGGACATAAGATGTCCTGACCTGATTGTAATGAGCTGATACACCTTAGAGGTCAATCTTTTTACCTCTTGCAATGTTATTAGTAAAAGAAAACTGGCTTCATAACTTTGATACCACCCTTTGACTCTAAGCATCACAATCTGCGTAAGACAAAGTGTTCTAACTCTCTGAAACCCCCCAGTTTTTGAGTGAACTTCTGTATGCTGTGTGCAAACCCAGAAGATTTGCTTTGACCATAGGCTAACACCCATGTGTTATCCAGAAGAATTCCTCAGAGCCGCAGCTTTGATATATGGATTGATTGTATTCCAAATTAAATATATTGCAGGTTAATCTTAATTTACGGTGGTAGAATATGAAAATGTCAATTTGCTCCTGGGTGTATTATTCAGGTAAAAGACATTCCCCACTGTGTTCAGCTAGATACGAATACTATGCACCTAATTAAATTTCTAGATAAATTAGAAGCAGAAATGTCATTTACAACTGCTGATTGAAACACATAATTATGTAAACACCAATAAATCACATAATTTCAGTGCTCATTTTTCATGGCACCATGTTACCTCCTGTGAAGAAAATGTTTTAGTCTTGATATAATTCTAGAATACTATAACATTAAAAATCTGATGAAAAATATATTTTGTAAAAGAAAAAATATATTTTGTCAGTTTACAAAACTGCAGAGAAAAGCTTACTAATACACATGTTTCAACAAAGATGGGTGTGGTGTCTCTAATAATAATGATGACATTTTAGAGAAAATATTTTTTTCATCTTGAACTTTACATTTGTGAGCACTACCTATAGCAGTGCTCAGATATATCACTTTTGTCTAAAATTCTGTTCCTAAATATAGGCATACACCATGACCATTTCTGTCCTTTGAGAGACACTGCAATACATATGGAATACATATGGAAAACTAAATATTACACATTATGATGTAAAGCAAATCAGTGCATTTCAGTGTAATATCATAAAACAAATACTAGATCTGGCAAGAAAAACACAAATTACACTAAAGGCCTTCCAAGGTAGGATGGTTTTGTGTTATAAGAATTTGCTTTTATGTATTGCATTGACCTACAAGGAAATTCTGATAGTGTCAGCCAAACTTGGGAATTCATCAGATTTTTTTCAACTAGCCATAAAATAGTTGATGTCACAAAGGAATCACAATTAGGTGTTATATGAGAGACTAACTTTCAGAAGTGGAGTGTACATCAGCTCCTAGTTGCTTCATTTTGGGAAGTTTATTTTTTTGCACATTGTTATGGCTTTTGATTTCTCACAGTAATTTAGTTCATCAGCTTTCTCAACTGTTTACCAATTCCACTGTACACCTGCAAAAGTGGGATATAATAATACTTGTAAACTTAAGTCAGGTCTAGAAAATTTGACTGGTAGATACTCCTTGTAGGATAAATCTTTGCAACAAACTACAGGAAGAAATAAGAGCACAACGCATAGTGTGAAGATGAGAAGGAAATGTGGACCAAAGATCTGGGAGGAATGCCAGAACTTAAAACAGCTGTCATACAACAAAGGTCCCTTGCAGCATTGTGGTCTGCATATATTAAAGGCATGGCCACAATGATGTGAAGTTAATCCTGTAACTCGATCTGCAGTTAATCCACGTAACTCATTTGCATTCATAGATTACCTTTACACTAGCAAATTAAAGATGACTGGATGGTTTTCTGACATGGAGGCCCATGCCTATATTGTAAGAATACAATAAGCTTAGTTTCCAAAACAGGCTAGCTAAATTATCCCCCAGAAATACTTCCTATCTGCCAGATTCTTACTTGGATTTGTTAGGGAATGCCATGAAATCATACAAGGGATTGATCTCACAATAAATACAACCAAGAAGATATTAATTCATAATTAGCAGCCTTTCTGGATGAATTTTTGGTAGAAGTTTAGTAAGTTTAAATGAGGTTTGAATTGATAGACTTCAGAAACTTATGTAATAAGGAATATGCATTTCACATTAGAGAAAGCCGATGACCTTTGTCTTCAAATGGGCTAGGCTGCTAAATATAATTTTAAAGTACAGTTTGTCACCTGCTCAGCTCAGCTTCCATTAGCAATGGAAATGCCTAATTTGCAACAAGCTGAATCATCTAGGCACCCTGATTTCAGCTTTGAGTAAATTTATAACCACCAAATTGATTGGTAATGGTGACAAATTGCTCCACATAGAAAGACATAAAAATCTGTGGTTTGTCATCCCTGTACTATACCAGTTCTTTGAAAGTCTGGACTTTGAGACTCCCAGGGTAATACCCTAGCAGCTAGGTCCAACATTCATTCTAATTCATTTTATAAATTAAGAAATATGTCATTCTTTTATACAGAGTTGTATTTCTTCAGTAACAAGACAGTCTATAAAAGCCCCATAATTCTCACATATTTGTGACCAGGGAACATTAAAGAAGAGAGAAGAAAGATTTTAGATCATATGTATCACATTTCATTCGGGTACATGAAGCACTGTGACACTGGGCGTTAAATGGGACTGAAAGAAGAGCACTTCTTCAGGTTGTTTGTTTTCTTGAGCTAGGGTAGATACAATTTTCATTCCTGCTTAAGATTGTGTATTCTGCAGGTATAAGAGTGGAGTTGTTGGCAGAGGATGCTGGTTAGTTCAGGTGACTTTTTACTGGACTTTGTGAATCCCACTCTCTGACTCCCAGCTGATCTTACACGTTTTGTACACCTGACTAGACACCTGACTTGGGGTTTTATTTTCCAGTATAACAGATCAGTTACAAGTTTGGTGTCCCAATATTCTACCTAATTTGTGTTTTTTTTATTTAATCTGACTAAAAAGAATATGTTCAAACTATTGCGCAACTTAGCGTAAATCATTAATATTTGCAGATGACTTTCCTCATACTTACATGCTATTGTAATCACCTTGAACCTTGTCCATAGACTCATTTAGCAGTTTCTAATGCTGAAGAGCTTTCATGATGAACTAGACCAGAAATTAACATAAGTATACTCTAACCCGAGCTGTGGACTTATTTAAATTACTAATTTTGCAGAAATACAACACTGTCATCTTATTGGTACATGCATTTTTTATGTCTATAGGAAGTATTTTTATTAACTTGATTGCAAACTTAATTTAGGTACTAGAATATCTGTGACTTTATGAATAAAAAATGTAAAGGAAAAGATGGTAGACTTATTGTAAGAAGAATGTCCCCTTAACACTAAGCTTTGTGTGCTTACAGCAAAGTTAAATGGAAGCAGAAAATCATAGATACTGATGGTATAATTTTATTTATTGCATCCACTTTTTCTGGGAAGTGAAAATTTTCAGTCTCATAGCTTGCCCTTATAATCATTGCACACACAAGGGCATGCAGACGTATTACAGATGCAATAAACTGGATAAAAATAGTGGACTTAGGTGTGTTAATTCAGAGTAAGCCATAATGCTAACATATAAATTTAACACAAGGTTTATTTTAAAGCAGTTTGAATACCACTATGGTAAAATGTATGGCAGAGTATGCTGAGCTCTGTTGGGAATGTATGTACTCACATTCTATCTACACATGGATTTTGTTGCACCTGGGGACAAGGATTTCCTTTTCTTAGAAAGCTTTGGAAACAGACATCATTTAGGCTGACAGCAGTTTTATGATTCCTCTGGCATCTAATTCAAAATGTATGTATTATGCTGGTTTTTAAACAGAAGTAACAGATTTTTGTAGGAAATTGTAGAATCTGAAGTGTTTATTCATTGATCAAAATGCATATTTAGCTGATCACTTTGCTCTTTTCCCCCACTTATGACAATGATCCATTTCATATCTGCCTACTGTAGTGTAATATTTGATTATCAGTTTTCAAAGACTACAGCAGATACTATTTTTGTTTTGCCTGTAGGCTGTTTGGTGACTTTGAAAGTCGCCGCAACATAGTACATGTTTTTCTCAGACACCACCTGCTAGATCAAGTGGTGAATTCATATCGGGATTAAAGATCCACAAATGTTTTCTCAATGTTTTTGAAGCTCCTGTCGTAAATTAAGTAGCACAGAGAGTAGAAAATTCTACTAGTTTGTCCCGAACATTGTAAAATACTTTGCTCATTCGGGCTCTTCTGAAGCATACTTGAATGATCCTCCATCACTGGTGCTCTTTAAAATTTCATGAGTGTGGATAAATGGTAGCTGATATTAGGTTGTTCTAAACATGTCATAAACAATAGTAAGATTTAAAAATTTATATTCAAGCAATGTCCATCCAGATTTCTAAGCAACTTTGAAATTAATTTCAGGAAGGAATGCTAGTAAAAGCAATGAAATAGTTGTCTCTATTTCCTCTTACTGGTTTAACCATGTTTGAATCTCAATCCATCATCCCAGTATTAACACCCTAGTATAGCCTGAAAACTGTCATTTAATATTATCTCCTAACCTATTGTTAATCTAACTGCATCAGTGTGTCTTCACAACATGAAGACATGGGGACACCACAAAAGTATAACAAAATTAAAACATAATGGAATTAACCAGCTGGTGGGTGTTGCAAAAATTTTTGAGATTTTCTTTTTAAAAGAGAACAGGAATACAATAAGAGATTTTGTTGATTTTTCTGCCATGTTTCTTGTCTCGTTGACATGAACTGTTTGCCAGTATGGGCTCTAAACTTAATCTTGTTATGAAGGTCTATACCAAAAAGCATGATCAGTCTGCCTTTCACCACAGGTGCACTAGTATTTAAGACCACACTCTTTCACAACATAGATTAGCACTGCAGAGTGTAGATGCTTACACTAGATTTAAAAACACTAGAACAAACTGGCTTAGGTGGGCTATTTGTTAATGTTTTTTGTTTGAGAAACATGTCAACATCCCACATCATACAAAGTCAGCTAAGCTGCTTTCTTAAGTTGTTTCAGATAGCATTTTATCACAGTTCTCTCCAGCTGTATCTCCTGGTTGTTGCTTGGAATGCTATGGTTGCTCAGTTTTCATTTTATCTGTTTTCACAAGTGGGAAATCATACTAGTTATTGTTTGGGTTGCTTTTAAAAATTCTCTCATATTCTAATTTTTTCTTCATACCTTGAAGCTTTGTCTACATATAGTAATATTCCAGTAATATTCAGTAGATTTTTGCTTAGGAGTGTTGGCCTAGACTCTTGGACCTGTTGGACCTGTTGATATACTGTTTTCAGTAATGTGAAAGTTACAGTTGGCCTTGTCTGTAATCTGATCCATGACTCACGCCACTGAGAGTGTTGGCTCACTGCCAAGGCTAAAATGTGAGACAGACTTTGGCAGGGAGGAGCAATTATTTTTGAAATTAAAGCTCCTGCCCTTAGGCTTCTTGAAGTCTGTTATTGCTATCTGCTCTGGAGTACTGTGAGGTTGTGCACTTTGTCACGCATGCTTATTGCAAATAAAACAACAACATTGATTTAATGCAATTTCATACTTTATTCAATTTTTCCAGTTCTTTTGCTTCTGAAATTTTATCAGTTTGTTCTGAATATGAGCAAATCTGCTTGCATATATTTTAGTATCTAATGGTATAAAATATGCAGTATTTAAATGCTGAGATGTAGCTTTGAGTATATATTTAGTTGACTGGGGAACTGATGGAAAAAATGATTGCAGGTGGTTTTCCATTTGGAGAACATATTTTCTCTATTTTCATAGTTTAGGAATTGTACTCCTCAATTCAGTGTCCCCATTGAGGCTCTTCAAACCATATTACCTGTCTTTGTGAGAAAAAAGAGAAAAGCAACCCACAATGCAAAAAGGGCATTTATTAACTATCTTTCCCAATTGCAAAAAGGGAATTTTTGATACCTCATGGGTATCATGTTCATGCCTGTGGTAACAGCATGTACAGAGATGAAAGGTGCTCACCTGGCATACACACTAGTGTTTTACAGTGAAAAAAAAAAAATGCAATGCTGACAGAAAAATTTATGGGTTTAAATTGCTGGGGTCTTCTTTTGGTTTGGTTTTGTTGTTTTGGTTTTTTTTAAAATTAAAGATTCAGATGTGATTGTTTGATAATAATATTCTCTTCCATTGTTAATTCTTGTGCTGTCAGAGTTTTGAGGAAGGCAAGAAACCTACCTTCTTGTTGAAATGAATCAATTGCTTGCCTGCTGACCTGATGGGGGTGGGACAGAAGGGAATAATGGTCTGGGAAAGAAATACTTATGTAAATTTATAAGGCCTGAGCTATTTTTCTAATATAATTAATGGTTTATTTTAGCAGCTTTGTTTTTTATATTGTAGATGGAATTATAAATTGAAAAAAACCATAATTTAAAACAAAAAAAATGAAACCAAATGCTTATGAATGCAAATTAAAAGTTTAGAAGGAAACAAAACTAGGTGTCACAGAAATTGCAGTTATAATAATCATACAGTTTATAGAGTATGTTCTGCCAACCCCCATCCCAATGTAAATGGATATATATCTTATTTAGATGATTGTTGATGAACTAGGTGATTCTTGGAGGTTACTTCCAACTAAACTGTTCTATTCTAAATCCCACCAAGGCTATTAGCTAGGTGATTTGTCTCACCTCAAAGGTATCTTGGCCAAGTTTGCTATCTAGGTTTTTTTTCAGGATATAATGGAAAAGTAAACTCTAGACAGCATTTTATCTGCAGGTTTTAATTAATTCTTTCAGGAGGTATCTTCTCTCCTTCTCTGTCTCTTTCATCCCCACCTCTTTTTCATTCTAGTACTTTCTCCCTTCCTCTTCTTTCTTATCTTCTGCTTCCCCTCCCACCTTTTCTTCATCTCTTTCTCCTCTTTCCCTTCTCCTAGTCCCCCTCCTTCTCTACTCTTCTCCTCCCCTCTTCCCTTCAAGCTCTCCCAGCCTACTTGCTCTCTGCAACTTCTCCCCATACTGCCTTGCCTCCTCCCCCTCTCAAAGAAATGTAGGTGAACCTCTTACAAAGACACTTAAGTTTAAAACATGCAGACTCAAATGAGATGCAGCTGTAATTGTCTGCTGATCAAAATAATTGAAGTTATGCCTTTGTCTTCAAATAGCAAGAGGTAGGAGGAGCCAATACACAGTAGGAAAGAATTGGTACAGAGACTCAAGTAAGAATTTTTTATACAAGTTGTGAGAATATTTCCTAATTCAGATCAGCTTTGGTTTGGTCCCAGGGACTGCACTTCCCAAGGTAATTGGACCATGTGGTTGGGTTCTTGGATTATTCTTACTGATTTAGTTTCATCCAAAAGAATTAATTTTACATGTTTGTTTTTTTTTTATGATGGAAAGAAGCTGCAGCAGGAGGGGACTGATAAGGAGATTAGCTTCAGAAAAGCATTCCTGATCCGAACTAAACTTGCACGTTTGCAAATGCAACAAAATAAATTAGTGGAATCAGAATTTAGTAAACTATAAGTTAGGGTAAAAGAGCTGTAAAAGCTGATTATAGAATTTAATATTGATCAATCTTTGCTGAAGACATGAAACTGTATCAAAAGGTAAGTTCTTTGCCAGGATTTGCATTGTAGCAAAGTAGTTCTGCTCCATTAACAGGAATAGAATCAAGGTCTTGACAGATTACTGCCCCTGTTTTATAACAGGACATAGCATGCTTAAATATCTTTGAAGGTTTTGTGCAGTGTCCTTTGCAAGACTGGGGCATATAGGGAGACATAAAATTACATTGCTCATCAGTTAGAGACTTTTTTCCCAGTAAGAGTGCCTATACAGGTATGACTCATATTTTGACTGAAGTAGTAATTTGATCATAAATAGTATTTACTGTAAGAACAGGAATGAATGAATGAATGATTAAGAAAAAAATTATTCATCTAGTAATGATTCATAATACTTAGTCTTAGTCTACAGATTTATGGATGCATCTATGTTGAAATAAGTTATAAAAAGAAGAAAAAGATTGCTTAGCCTTGCAAGTCACAACATGAGGCATTGCCAATACTAAGGTTAAAACAGTTCATGATATGATGCTTGTGCTATTTGAGGGATAAGCTTGCTTCATTAATGTTAAAATACATGATAAAATGGGGAAAGAAAGGTTGGTGAAAATATACCAGACAAGTGAATTAGTCATGGAATCACAAGATAGTTGGTGTTAGGTCTCTGGAGATCATCTAGACTTGCCCCCGTGCTAAAGCAGGCTCATTTCCTCCATAAAGTGTATTTTGGTCTATTAAGAAAAGCTGGCATCTCTAATAATGGGTGTGTCTTCCATTTATCCTTAAAACCAGATATTCCCAGATATGTTTCTAGCTTACATTTGTCTGCTTTTCCCTCCTGACTTCCCAGAATGATATCACTGTGGGTGGGCTCATCAACTCAAAGCAATTGTTAATGGGGAAAGGAAAAACATATTATACCCATATAAATTACCCTGGATACCCCATATAAATTACCCTGGTTTGTGGATATTTATTCAAGATTTTATGTTAGATTATTAGCTGTCTTGAGCAGTTCCTGGGCAAGCCCACAAAAATGTGTTTGTTGACCATTTTGTTGGCCAAAAATAAGCATGCTTTATTCTGAAATTTGCAATGCAATACTATTACTGTGATTTTTTTTAGAGGTTTGAGCTGCAGTGTTTAAAGTAGGTGTATGTTTAAAGATTATTTAGTTCTTTTCCATTACCTTTGGAAAGGAATATATGAGAATGATTTAACTGATTTTTAAATGAAAAGTAGCAGTGAACATCTCCAAAGAAATATATCTGTTTATTCACTATGGGAGTCAGATCCTTAATTTATGGAAATCAGGAGTGAAATGCTGCATATTTATACCCTCTAAGAATATGTATTCCTACTTTCTGTAGACCAAAAATAATGCCTTAATAGCCAAATTAAGCCACTCAATTTACAGAATATAGACTTTGTACTGTATTCACCATGATATTTACTGTTTCTACTGCATTAAATACATTTATTATTTTGTCGCTTTTTAAAACCTGCCAAACTTTACTGAACAAACATTTCTTAAGATCCTCAAATACAGCTAATTTTGCCAATAAAACAGAAAAGTAAATCTCTTATTATTTCATAATTTTTTTTTTGCTAGGAGATTCCTATTTGTAGGGGTAATGGTTTGCTTTTCTAATTAATGGATAACTTATTTTAATTACAGAATTAATTTTAATTCTGATTACAAACATTCTCAAATACTAACCCTCATTTCAGGTTTTCAAATTTGAAAAAATAATCTTGCAACAGTATCTGGTTTTTTCCATGTGAAAACTTATATATATATAAACTGAAGGACTTTCACTAAGAGATATTATTTTTCTGCTTACATCCCTTATGTGCCTAATTGAAATCAAGGCTATATTGTATCATATATGACTACTGTAAGTACCTTTCAGACTCTTTGCACAAGAAAATGTTAGACATTCTCTCTACCCTCATAAAAGCAAAAAAAAGGTGTAGAACTTGAGTCTGAACTTTGGTGAACCATGCAAGTACAGGTTGTGAAGGGACTGGAGGAAGTCTGAGCTAGCAGATATGCTAAACTGCTCAAATCTCTTCGGTTAAAAAACAAAATCTTGAAAGTGTTGTTAAAAAGGTGGAAATGTTTAATTTATGGAAGATTGTTTGTCGCCAAAGAGAAACTACCCACAATATGTTTCAAGTTATGCCTTAAAAAAACTTTCAAGACTTTAAAATCAATTTCTAATCTTGCTTGCTATGTCAGGTTATCAAGAAGCCAACATGAAAAACCATTTTCTTCCTACGGTAACTCTAATGACTTTTCACTTAGTTTCAGACTTGTTCATAATGTGGGAGGCAGCAGCTATTGAGCTGACGTATAACAAGCTGCTGAGAGAGTTCAAATTAGGATATTAATACTGTTACATCCATCTGTAAACACTCTGCAGTCAAAGGCTCTGCAGCCTTTGACTTTATTGACTATGATGCTGTTAAGACTTCAAAGAAAAGCTGATAGCTTAATATTTGCATAGCTAAAGACAATTGTTTACATTAAATAAACTCTCTTTTGACGGCACTTTGAGAATAAATAGACGCTTTTGCAAATTTACCCTCAAGCTATGGCTGTACTTTTTGTATCAATGGTATTACCAGAACAAATAAATATTTATTTCAGAAGTATCCTATTGGCTTTAGAACAAAAAGTAGTGTTTAGTTCTCTTTGAAATATGTATCTAGATGACAGAGAAATCCAATTGCTGTTATGACATGAATGTAATGTTTTTAATATGACCAAAGAGGTAGGTCTTGTTTCAAATGAGAGGAGACATGGGACAAAATTTCCATGAACAGTAAACAAAGTTCTTTTCTGAGTGCCAAAAAACTTTCACATTTGTAATTTTTTCAGTGCGATTGCAAAGAAAGCGTGTCAAGTAAGCAAAAATATGAACATTTCACTTGTATGTGATCCAAGAGTTTATTTTTTATTACTTTTTTCTATTTTTTGTAGAAATTCACTTGGGACAAATTCTGACTGTTGAACTACTGGACTACGTAACAATCAGAGTGGTTATAGCATCATAGAATCCTGCATATTGAAAAAGACCTCTAATATCATGTGAAAAACTGGAAAGATTGATGTCTTAAGACATTTTGGGATACATATGTGGGGGAGGAGGGGGCAGATTGGGCCTTGCACTGCCCTGTACACCCCCATCCCTACAGCCTGTATCCCAGCCCGGCAGTAGCTGCCAATCCCTGACGCATCACAGGCAATGCTCCACACCTGCCTCTGGAGCCCCAACCCAGCTCCTGAGAGGCCATATGACTTGAAGTCCCACCTGGAGGAACACCACAGCAAGGCCAAGAGGTATTTAAGGCTGAACATGAGACAAGCATGTGTCTTGACCCTACTTTCCCTTGACATTTCTATCAGAATACCGCTGGAATCCAGGAGTTGGCAGCTATATGTGTGCATTCTGAGGATAACACAGAGAAGAACATAAACAAACGTGATACTCCTTCATGACAAGGTTAACACAAAATGATGCTGAAATGTACAGAAATTAATATTTCAAATTTGTGTGTTTATAGAGCATATATACTGTAATATGTTAGTAGTAGTTACTGACAAGTACATGACTGTCAAGTGAACAGATAGATGTGAACAAGTTTGAAAACAGCTGAACTAATACATATTATGACCCTGCATTCCTACTTAGCTACAAGGCAAAATTTTGACTCTTGGACAGATTCTAGTGCTGCTGGAAGGCTTGCCTGACTATGCCTATATAGTCTTACTTATACTTCTAATTTACAGCATAAGATGCCACTCTAGTGTGTAATTTAGGCCATGATGTACTGATATGTGCACACACTGAGCAGGGTGACAAATGTTATAAACTGGAGCTACAATCTTCATTGCCTTTTGTGATATGACAGATGACTTTGGTTTTTTTCCTTTGTTTTGAAGTGTAAGAGAGAGTACCATTAACCTCAAATTGATTAAATTACCATTTCTTGGTGATCTCCAACTGTGGAATGCTATATAAATATTAAGTAAATGTAATTGCAATGAGAGGTTTCATTGCATTTCCACTATTCCTTTTCATTTGCATATGTTTTATGTTTTCATTAACACTGTTGCTGCTTCAGAAATATGGCAGAGTAAATAACAAGCAAATGTGTTCAAAGAATTCATACTGGATTCTAAGTGGTTTTGCAGTTTGGCTCTGCTTGTGGCTTTTTTTCCCCAATAAATCCAAACAGCCTAAAGAAGATCTTTAGAACAAACTCTATGCTCTGCTTTTTGAAAATTGCAGGCATAGCTTCTAATAAGTCAAATGGTGTTCTTATTTCTGCTCCTAATGAATAGATGCTCCAAAATAGCTGGTTGGATAACTCATGGAACTGACTGCTTGCTAAAGAGAAAAAAAAGGTATGCAGTTCAGTCCTTTACAAGTAGTGTCAATGGTTATTGTTGCTTTGCTAATGAGAAATATGTTGAATTAAACTTCACTGAACTATAATTCTGATAATCAGCCCCGATTCCTTGTCAGGTTTATGTCTGAAATCTTTGTGTTTGGGGAATTTTACTGGAATTATTAATGTTAAATTTGGTTTGATATTGGAATACTATAAAGTAATACTTCTAGGAGAGTCTGGCATGTAGTAGCCAGATAATATCTTTTTCCTTGTCTGCCTAAACACGAGTCATCAGTAAACCTCATTAAGTGAACTGTCAATAGATGATGTGACTTTATGAAAGCAACCATCCATCTTAATCTCTTTTGTATGTTACCCAGTCTCAGTGTTTCTTTTCTGTGCAGACACTGAACATGACAGAGAGAGGATAATGAAGCCTTACCTCTTCACACTGAGTTGGTGGGCTGTGTATCAGCTAGTAGATGAAAGAAATAGACTAGTGAAGTGTAGTTCATGATGTCCCATGTAAACAGTTTTAGAACCAAGGAAAGCAGCACTTAGTTCCTAACTGCCTTGTTGCTGTCTGGCTTTTGGTTTCAGAAGGCTATGGAAACGGAAGGTAAGTGAAAGATGACAATGAAGCTAGAAGTCTATGAAAGATCACTTTTGAAAATAGCAGTAAGTTCATCATTCTTTGAATTTAAAGATTAATCTAGTTTTTGTTTGTGGAGATACATGCCAACCCTCAACGCAAAATACTGAAAAACTGGAGCATACTGGCTTGCAGTGCACTTGCTCAAAGGAGTATGGCTATGTCCAATGTGCCCATGATCCTATTTGTGTTTGGGTAGTAGGGATGCAAAGGGTGCAGGTAAGTGTTTCATCTACTGCAGCACAGTTACTTTGAGAGAAAACAATGTGGCAGATACAGACTTTGTTACAGTTTATTTTCGTTTTGAGGGCTAGGGCAACTCTGAACCCAGTGTCCTTTCCATATTTTCCAGGGACAGTGCAATAATATAAACTAGCCATCTCTATCAGCAATAGGCTTGCTCCTGAAAAAATTTGCCAGGCTAATGGAAACTACACTCAACTTATTTAAAAATATATTCCTTTTGATGGATGCTGCTGAAGGGGTAGACAGTCCTTGCTAGTTTTAAAAGCCAAACAAGTGTAGAAAAAAAAAAATTAAAGAATGTGTACTGGTGGAATGGAAACATACAATTGCAATAATAACATCTTGAGAAGTTGTTTCTGGCTATACTGAGAACTTTAGTATCATTTCATATTTGCAAGGAAGAAATTATTCTAAAACTGGGGGTACCTGGAAATGTAACTTCTTAAAAGTCCTTCCTATTTCCATACTATATTTTAGATATTCTGAGGCCTCTGATTCATGTCGTGACATCAGTAAGTCATCTTTCATCCTTTATATCTTGACCTGCTCCATTTAGAAAATAACCTTCTGGTTATTATTATTATAATAATATTATTATATTATTATATAATAATATATAGTAGTAATATATTCTATTATTATCAGGGTCTGCTTTGAAAATGAACTAAGGATCTTTAGGGTCTCTAATGGTCAGCAACTTGTAAGAAGGTATAAAAATCTTATACTGTTTGCCACAGTTCAGATTTTGCCTTTCTAAACAGTACTGAGTACATTTTGTACCATCTTATGAGTAGTCCAACACAGTTGATGAAAAGGTTCTCCTTGGTTTCTTCATTGGCCTTGGGCTAGATATCGGCATAATCAGGAGCAGATTGGTATCCTATTCTTAAACTCACTCAGCTCTTTTGGAACAATTAGATAGCAAACAACTTTCCCACTACTCTTTATGTAGGGGATATAATGTACTCTGAAGTCATTGACCAGCTGACAGCTCAAGCCACTTGAATTTTGAACCATAGCTTTGTTGAAGAGGAGAATTAAAACCAAATGAAATTTTCCTTTGTATTTGAACATGTTTATACATTAACTGATGTTTATGTTTATGCATAGACTGATTTAGAAACAATTAAAAAATCAAGGAAACTTTATCAAATTTCCACAGTTTGGACTAGGTGCATATGATCTACAGAGTAAGGCATTCTCTCAGTATATTTTTGTAGGATGGGTAGTATTGTGAATCATCTATGTTATCAGCAGCCTGAACTTTGTATAAAGTGTGGGACATTCTTCCTGACAGCAGTTAAAAGGAAATTGTCTGGACTAAAAATATTTCTACATATCATGGTTTGGCTTTGGTTTTATTCTTCTTAACTGTAATTTTCTCTGTGAGCACTAGATGAAGCCCTGATGCTTCCACACAGTAGGAAAAAAAAAAAAAAAAAAAAAGAAAAAAATGAACTCAATGAGCTAGGTTGTGTGTATTGAAGTCCTGACTTCTGCTAAGCCAAAACAAGCAGAGTTGTTTTGGGTTTTTTTCTGGTCTGTTCTTCTGTTGCACAGATGAGTTCCTCTAAGCTCAATATGTTCCCAGTCAGGATAACTGAATAACTAAATAAAGTAAAAGAGGCTTTATGATTCCTTTTATTTTCAATATATATTTTAATTGTATTTCCTTTCTATCTTTAGGCTTGTCTTTTTGAAAAGTTAAAAAAAAAAAAAGTGGCATAATTATATTTAATAATCTAACTTCAAAATGGTGTTTAAATTTCTGTTCTGAAAAAGCAACTGTTTGATTTACTGACCCTTGTGTCTCAAAGACCTGTCTGACTTAAGCGGCTGAAAACAATTAAGAAGCTGAATGTACTTTTCTCCTCTTCTGCTTCATTCCAGTATGAGTAAGATCAAATCAAGAAGAAGGTATGAAAAAACCAGGGTACAGTAACAGGAAGCCAGAGGCAGAATCCACACTCCAGTCTCACAGATGATGAAAAAGAATCAAAATTATGAAGCTGCAGGAAATTCTTGGTTTTTTTCATTAATAAAGCTTTACTACCTGTACTGTGATAATCTAATGAGCACTAAGAGAATGAAGCTGTTTGGTCAGCCTTCTGTCTGTAAAAAGTCACAGCCCATAGAGGAGTAATTTCCACGAAGAGAACTTGTACTCATTTGATTGCATACATTGTGGAGACCACAAACAAATTAATAACATGTAATTGAAATTTCCTTGTTGGCTACAGCTTATGTCTAAGTAATATGTATTATCTTCTTCACAGTTCATATTTCTCTCTAGGTACTTTACTTCTTATGTAGCTGATGAACTAAGGAGAAGGGTAACAAACATCTTGTAGTCTATTCTGAAGCTGTGTTGCAGGACAGAGGAATATCACTGGAATGGTAAAATATCGCCTCAAAGAACTTTGAGCACAAAGACCTCAAAATAGCTGTTCTGAAGCATGTGTTTCCTTATTTTAAGAAATAAATAAGTTCCCTTATTTTAAAGAATGCAAACATAAAAATTACTGAATCTATCTCAGACTGAGAAACTCAAGATGTGAGAGGAACCTGTGTGTCCACAGCATCTGATCTGCTTTTTTAGCATGGAAACCCCAAAACATTAGTTTTCCTACTGATGCATTTTCTCATCTATCTGCAGCAACTTGGAATTAGTCAGACATTAGAGTGCACTCTGAGTTCACAGAGCCACTGCCTAAAAATTGCTTCCAGCAAGAGAAAATTGCAGTTGTGTAGTAAACGAATGGATTTTAAAGATTAAATGTGGTTTTCATAACAAGAGCCCCATGCTGATTGTTGATCAGCTCAAATAGTAGCACATCTTGTGTTTCTGACTGATGTTCATAAGACTGAAGTTCCTGTATGGCAGAATCAAGTATTTTTTTAATATTAGGAGAAATGTCATATCAAGGAAGAAATTATTGGAATTAATTATTCACAGCCTTCTTAGTTCTTGTTTTTAAGTAGCAGATAATTTTATACCATCAGTACTTCAGGATTTTCCAGTATTAGAGAACTCTTTGGATGCACATGACTTTTCTTTGGAAGGATGAAGAGAGTGGAGTCACTAACAGTATAATCATCAAGCACTTCATATTATGCTCGAAGGAAGGATAAGAAGCAAGAAAGCATACTAATGGCTAAAGGAATGAAACCATCCTTTCCTTCTCATGGAAATGGCAGTGAATTTATCAGTTTTCCCAGAGGTTATAAAATCTAATTCATTATTCCACTTCTTTAGACTTCTAAGAAATGGATTTTATAACAATGAAGCAGTTGAAGGCTATAGTAAACACATTATACTTCTGCTGCATTGATAAAACTCATCTGTGGAGAATGCTGAAATGTAAAGATCAACATAATGTTATGAAAGGTTTATGGATTAATGGTTATCACATCTAAATATGTTCCAAAGTGAAGATATCTTTCTTTGATATCTATAACTAAAATAGTTTTCTATAACTAAAAAACTATATTTTTTTCTATATATAGTTTTCTATAACTAAAATAGCAACATGTACAGGTGTAGTAAGGTTTAGTACCAACTAAAACCCTGATAATGTTTAATTTCTACTTTTTCTTTATCCTTGAAGCATTTTTCTTTATTGTTGGTTTGTTTAGCTGTCAGAAGCCAAAATCTGCTGCATTTATACTAAAAAAATGCTCCATGTATCTATGTTCTCTGTATCTGTTTTCTTACCCTCTATTTTCTTACCTCTGAAATACCTTATTTAGTTCAGTAGAAAGATTAGTTCAAAGCAAAAGCAATAGAATCAATCACTGGAAGAAGCATTTAAGGCCAACTATCTACTTTCCATAACAAAATACTTAGTTGCTAGTTTCTTGACCCACTGCCATGATACTAGTGCCACTTACTATAATCAATGACACCACAGTTTGATTATTAGCATTAGAATTTACACAATTCACTCAGCTGTTTAGATCAGAGATTTTGCAGTGTTTAATAGCCTTTTTCTACATGGATTTGATCGACCCCACTACTAGTAAATTTAACCACCAGGTGACACTATTGTTGTACTATGGTACAGAACTGGACCTAATTTTTTAGGCAGAAAAAAAATATTAACTTTCAGAAGTAGAAGTTTTACAAAACTAAAAATTTAGATTTCCCACATTTGTTTTGTCTTTTTCAGTTTTTTTCCTAGTCCCATCCTGAGACTCAAATAACTTGTTGCAGCAAAGTTTAGATATATAAATTTTTAAAACTGTATTACCTCATTTTATTTCTCAATGCAACAGCCATCAACTTTCATCTCAGAAGGAATTTCTCTCAGCAGCATGCCTTTCATTTTTATATTAGGTGTGATGGTAGAATCATAGAATCATAAAATATCTTTAGTTAGAAGGAACCTAACTAAGGAGTTCCATAGTTCTCCTGCCCTGTGCAGGACACCTCAAGAATCATACCTTGTGCCTAAGATCTCTTTTGTCTGAAAAGAGTGTTTTAGTGGCATGCAATTTTACATATGAATACTTATTTTTTGAATTATTTCACTTTTCTGGATCAAGGGGATGGGGGAATAGTGGGCATGTAACTGACATGAAGAGATCTGCGTCATTCCCTCAAGCAAAGCAGTGCAAACAACTGTGTACCAGAAAAGAAAAAAAAAAAAGAAAAAAGAAATAGTGTTCAAATCAGATCTTCTTTCCACCATAAAAGTTTGCCTATGATAGATTCTCTTGCAAATCATAGAATCATTATGGAATATTTCAGGTTGGAATTGTCTTTGAGTCTCACACCTTGCTCCTTGCAGGACTACTTAGAACTAAACCATTTGAGTGAGAGCATTGTCCAAATGCTCCTTGAATTCTGACAGGCTTGGTGCACATCATTGCTGTGGGGGAGGGAGGTGGGTGATAATTTATGCTCCATATAGGGGTTTTACCAGCAGTCCATAATTTGCTATCCACAAACAACACCAACCTACCATTCTCAGGAAGGTTTGCATCTCTGATATAATGGGGCTCCGGGAGTCAACAGATGGCTTCTTTCCGTTCTTTGCTGAGCTGTTGATGTCCACGGAAGATCTCAAGCCCCAAGTAAATTACTGCTTCTTTAGCAGTCTGTGCTTTGTCCTTTCCCACTCTGTACCTATCTCTCTACCCACTCAGTCACAAGAAAATTTACGGTAAATCGTATACAGTCATCTCTGGTTCCAGCCACAATCAGGATATCATCCACATATTGAAGAATAACTCCTTCTGGCTCCTGTCTTTTCCAGTCTTCTAATTCCTTTGCTAGCTGTTTTCCAAATATTGTTGGGCTATTCTTGAAACCTTGGGGTAAAATTATCCAAGTAAGTTGACTTTTCCTCCCAGTCTCGGGATTTTCCTGCTCAAAAGCAAAAAGCTCTTGGCTGTTTTTGTGCACAGGAATGCAGAAAAAGGCATCCTTCATGTCTACAACAGTAAACCACCCTAATTTGTCCATCAGTGTAGTCAAAAGGTTGTAGGGATCAGCTACCACTGGGTGTATGTCCTCTGTAATTTTGTTAATTACTCTTAAATCTTGTACTAATATATAATTCTTATTATCTGCTTTCTTAATAGCTAATGTGGGGGTGTTGTATGTGGACTCACATTGCACTAATAACCCATGTTGGAGGAATTTTTCAATTACAGATGCCAATCCCTTGCAGTTTTCTAATTTCAAAGGGTATTTTTTTTTGCCTTACCAGTGTGGCTCCTGGTTTGAGTTCAGTAATCACAGGTTCTGCCTGTTTGGATCTTCCTGGGATATCACTGGCCCACACTATTGGAATTGACTGCATTTTAAACTTCAATGTGAATTTTACCACATTTTTCCTGTATAAAAAGTGCAGCAACTTTGGCAAATTTAGATTTAGGAATTAGAACTTGTACCTCCTTTCCCTTTTAAAATTTAATTTCTTCTTCCAATTTCTCTAATGATTTCTCTAACAATTCCCTCCCCAGCAGTGGTTTAGGGGAGTGAGGCATACAGAGAAATTGATGAGTTACCCAGTACCCAGTTACCCAGTTTGAACTTTGAAGGTTGTAAGAAAGACCATGTTTCACTTGCCCCTGTCACCCCAACAACATGTACAGTATCTCAGTATCAACGTGTACAGTTGACTCAGTTTCAATTCTAAGGTATTTAACATGGAATATGCTGTTCCAGCTACCAAAAATTCGATGTCATCTTTCCCCAGATTAGCTATAACCGAAGGCTCTGCTGGAGGAGAAGCCTCTGGCCCACATCATTCTGAGCATGAGCTTTGTTCTACTGGGAGTTGGGGAACTGGGGATTTTTGTTTCAATGCTGGACAGTCATTCTTCCAAAGTCCCCTTTTTTACAGTAGGCACACTGATCATAGGGAAAGTTTTATTAGATGACTTTTCCTGAGTTGCCTTCTTGCTAGGCTGGGGTCTAACTCTTTCATTTGGGCCCCTGTCTCGAAATACCTTCCAGGCCACTTCTAGCAAGTTATCTGTATCTTGAACTCTGTCTATCTTTTGCAGCTTTTTTCTTATATCATTTGTGGCTTGACCTACAAACAAGAGAACTAGATATGCTTTCCCATGAGATGATTCAGGATCTAGAACAGTATATTTGATGGCAGTTTCTCTTAACCTATTTAAAAAATCAGTGGGTGATTCATCATAATTTTGATTTACTTTGTAAAGCAGATTTACCAATTTATTGTAAATTGACCAGTTTAGAGCTCTAGAGACACCATGTTTTAACCCATTTACTACAAGATTTTGGTATCGTTTTTACTTCACCATATGTTCTAGAATGTTAGGGTGCCATCCAGGATTTTCTAACAGAAATACGTGTGTAACTGTGCCTTGGATCAACCCATTTGCTATACTTGCCTTTACTGATGTTGTAATAGCTTTATTATCCATTTGTCTCTCACTGGGATCAAGTAATGTGTCTAATATAGAGTTCAAATCAGCCCAGTCAGGATTTTGTGTGTTAATTGCCATTTTTACTAATTTTGCCACCTTATCTGGATTCTCTTTATATTTTCCCACAGTCGTTTTCCACTGTTCTAACTTGATAAAGGAATATGGAATCTTTACATGTATTGGTCCTTGGTTGCCAACTGCTTGCCATAAAAGGGCTTGCAGAGCC
Source organism: Pseudopodoces humilis (assembly GCF_049639895.1). Taxonomy (NCBI): domain Eukaryota; kingdom Metazoa; phylum Chordata; class Aves; order Passeriformes; family Paridae; genus Pseudopodoces; species Pseudopodoces humilis. The sequence continues at coordinate 96,271,819 of NC_142200.1, read as the reverse complement.
AGTTCTTCTGCTCCTTTTCCTTTTTCATTTTTTGACCTAGTACATTTGGCTATTGGGCTGCATTTTTTCAAGGCCTTTCTGGCTATCTTTCCCTTCTTTCACCTGTTCAGGGCAGCTGTGATCTCATCTTCCTCTTTGGAAGAGCTACCTGAGCAAGACCTGTCTGACTCTGTTGAGTCTGCTGTGGTAGATCTGCTTCGACCCGATTTTCTTACCCTCTAATCGGGATTCTAGAATCCCAATTCTAGAAATCACTCAGCATGACTTACACTGCCGTGGAGCCGGGATGGGGGCCTGCCCACTTCCTTGACAACCACTAAATCCATACCATATACCTTATGGAGCTATACTAGGTCCAACTCTGCCTCCTCCTTGTTTTCTCACCCACTCTTCAATATTGGCAATTCTTTTTTATTTTTCTTCTCTTTTTTTTCCTTAAAAAACAGGACATGTTCTTTTTTAGGTGCTGATGGGCTTTGCTGACATAATAAAAGCATAAGAAGTCTAGCATACTCTAATTTTTCAGAATACTTTGTGTATGCAAGGTAGCAAGTCTGATATTAATTTCTTATCTGAGCAACCAAATTCAGGCCACCTCACATTGTTATCTAACTCATAAGCTGGCCACATTTTTTTCTGAGAATCTAGTAAGTTTGGGTTTTAAAAGCAATGACTCTTGGCTGTTTTTTAATGCTAACCCTAAGGGACTAGAACTCGGAATATTACTATTATTCTCACAGGAGAATACACACCCCACGTCTCAATGCTTATGAGTAAGAAAGTCTGCAGAAATCAAAATAACCTGTGAGAGAGAGAGAAAGAGAGGAAGACCAAGTAAGATACAGGTTTAGAACTCAAAACTTCAGGAGCAGCAGTGTAGGAGCTAACCCACTGCACCACCACTGGCGCCAGGGCACAACTCACCACTGCAGTGCTAAAACTCTGCTCTTTCAGAGAATATCCCCCCAACCACTAGCAGACAAGATGGAGAGCAACAAATGTAAAAGCAACTCCCCCTGGACCCACTGAGGTCCCTCCACACTAAACAAAACTATAAGAGATCTATTAACACCTAACTCAGGTGCTAAAACCGGCAAAATACCACCTTTATTCAGTTACTCATGTGCCTCTGTACCAGATGCCAGATCTGAGGATTTTGGGTTCTGATACTCTCTGGACCACAGCTGAGGCCCCCTGGGAATGCCAGTGAGAGTGGGGGTGGGGGGACAGGAGATGGGTGTTCCTGTGGTCCCAGGATTTTCCAGATGCCTTGATGTTGTGGTGGAGTCCACCAAAAACTGATGTCTTGAGAGGCTACCTAGAACAGAGGCTAGACAGTGTAAAAGAAATAATGTAGGTATTTATTAAAAAGGCCTTCAGAGGATGCACCTTGGGCAGTACAAGAGCCTGGCTGTGGCTCCACCCAAGATGGACACCTGGTCATGAATTTTCACACTTCTGTAAGTTTTGGTCCATATTAGGGTTAATTTTCCAATTACAGCTTCAGGTTATGAAGTCCCATCTTCCCAGTTTGCTCCCCTCAATTTGCTGTTGTTTATACTTTTTGGGCCTGAAGCTGTAACAGTGTACTTGGTTCTCGGGCTGGAAAAGGATTGTTTTGTCAAACTAAACTGTGAAGAGAACTTGCTAACACTGTATGAAATTTAGTTATACACCAATGCAGAATCTGGAAAATATGAAAGCTAAAACTTAAGGCATCACCTATTCCTGGGTGAGGTGTGAGATATGTGAAAAGCTGAATGAGCCACTAGTGACCTGGCTGCTCTGTTGCTGGGATTTTGTGACCCATGTTATGAAAATAGATGATAGTGAAGCCAAGCAATTTGGATCCCTGTCTCAGAATGTGAACATTGACAAGGGAATTGGGAAAAAGACAGAAACTCTCAGCCTCTGGAGATGACATCTATCAAGTTTGGAGGAAAGGTATTTTCTCAAGGATGATCTAGTGGTGTACCCAAGCAGGTAGAATGCTATGAAGAAAGCTATCTGGTACCTGAGAGAATTAGCTGTGCTGGAGGTGGTCTATAGGGATTCAAATATATGAGCAGTCTCCTGTAGATCCAAATGAGGTCCCGTGTATCATACAAAATCCACATGGTGGAAGTTCTTATGGAGTGTGCCATTGTTATATACCAGATGTCAATGAAAGGAGAACAGTTAGGTAGCTTTAGACAACTCAGCTCCAGCAATATGAAGACCACCCTTTTTCCTCTCTGCTGATCTGCATTTCAACTAGGAAAGACAGTCCAACACTGCAGACTGTTTTAAAGGACTTGAGAAAACTAGAGAGGAAATGTCCCATGTTAACCATGGGACCAGAGTCTCTGTTATTGGGACCAAGAGCCCTGCATGAGAGATAAATTACACACCATGAGGTAGCCTGTGGTTTTACCTGCATTACCTTGGAGAGGACATATGGGGGTGGGATAGAAAACCCACCTATGTCCTAGCAGCACCTAGCAGCACCTAGCAGTGCGTGAGTTGGAGGAAGCACAAATATTGCAAGAAATTCTTCGAGGATAAATGCCACTCCAGTTTCCAGTGGATAAGTTTTCAGACAGAATAGGAGGGCTGATGTAACTTCCAATGCTCTTGAAGGGACCTCCAGTTCATATTTACAAGAAGTGAGCAATGACTACCATGACCAGAACTAGAAGGGCCCTGCCTCTAGCTAGGTGTGGGAAAGGGACAATTGGATCTATTGGACTGTCTGAATCCAGTGTCTTGGAACATCAGACCCCCAAAAGTATGAGACTTCAGTTGACACCAGTGCACAGTGTACCCTGATGCCATCAAGATATGTAGGGGTAGAATCCAGGGGTGACAGGGAGATCCCAACAACTGACTGCACTGGAAGCTGTTGTGAGCCTGATGGGTAATGAATGGCAAAAACACCCAGATGTGACAGGTCCAGAGACCCCATGCATCCTTGGCATAGATTAACTCAGGAGAGGGTATTTCAAGGGCCCAAAAGGTCATAGTTGGGCTTTGGGAGAGCTGCTGTGGAGACAGAGGAAATTAGACAGCTGAACACCTTGCCTGGTCTCTCAGCAGATCCTTCTGCTGTGGGACTGCAGAGGGTTGAGAAACAAAAGGTACTGATCTCTACCACAACAATGTACCCTTGACAGTACCACAACAAACCAGGACACCGTGATCCCCATGCATGAGATGATTCATCCTCTGGAGTGCCAGGGAGTGGTCAGCAAGACTCGCTCACCCGTTATTAGTCCTGTATGGCCAGTGCATAAGTCCACTGGAGAGTGGAGACTGAAGTGGACTATCATGGCCTAAACAAAATCACACCACCTCTGAATGCTGCAGTGCTGGCCATGCTGGGACTTCAGTATGAACTGGAGTCCAAGGCAGCAAAATGGTGTCACCTTTAACATGACTAATGTATTTTTCTCCATTCCTCCACAGCTTGATTTCACCTGGAGAAAAAGTATACCTGGAACCAGCTTCCCTAAGGGTAGGAACACAGCCCCACTATTTGCCATGGACTGATCCAGACTGATCTGGAGAAGGGTGAGGCTCCAGAACACTTGCAGTGCATTGGTGACATTACCACATGAGACAACTCAGAGAGGATGTTTTTGAGAAAGGGGAGAAGATAAACCAGATAATCATGAAAGCCAATTTTGCCATAAAACAAAGTGAGGTCAAAGGATCTGCCCAGGAAATTCAGATTTAAGGAGTAAAATGGCAAGATGGATGTCATCAAATTCCAATGGATGTGATCAACAAAATAGCAGCTATACCCCCACCAACAAGCAGGAAGGAAACACAGGCTTTCCTAGGTGCTGTGAATTTTTTGAGCATACATATTCCAGATTACGGTCAGACTGTAAACTGTCTCTATCATGTGACATTGAAGAAGAATGATTTCAAGTGTGCTCCTGAGCAAAAAGCTTTGGAACAAATTAAACAGAAGATTGTTCATGCAGTAGCCCATGAGCCAATCAGGATGGGACAAGATGTAAAAATGTGCTCTACACTGCAGCCAGGAAGAATGGTTCTTCCTGGAGGCTCTGACAAAAAGTACCCAGAGGCACTCAAGGACAGTCCCTGGGGTTCTGGAGTCAGGGGTACAAATGTACAAAGCCTGTTACACCCCTTCTGAAAAAGAGATACTGGCAACTTAGGAAGGGGTATTGAGCTGTTTCCTTAGTGATTGGCACCGAATCCCAATTTCTTCTGGCACTCAAACTGCCAGTGCTGGGTTGGATGTTCAAAGGAAAAATCCCTTCCACACATCATGCCCACTGATGCTATGTGGAATATGGGGGTCATGCTGATCACACAATGATCTTGAATAGGAAACTGCAAATACCCAGGGATCTTGGAAGTCACCATGACCTGGCCCAAAGGGGATCATTTCAGATTATCTCCAGAAGAGGAATAGAAACAGGTGGCACATGCTGAAGAGGCCCTACCATATAATCAGATACCTGAAAATGAAAAGCTTTACTCTCTCTTCTTTGATGGTTCCTGCCATATTGTAAGGATACATTGAAAATGGAAAGCTGCTGTATGGAGTCCTATGTAACAAGTTGCAGAAGCTATTGAGGGACAAGGTGGTTCAAGTCAAGTCACAGAGCTGAAAGGTGTCCAGTTGTCACTGAATGAGAGAAATGGCCAGCACTCCACCTGTACACTGGCTCATGGATGGTGGCAAGTGCTCTGTGGGGTGTCTGTACCAGTGGGAAAAGATTAACTGAGGAAAATTAGAGAGGTAAACCTATCTGGTCTGTTGAATTACAGCAAGACATTGCTACCTGGATAGAGAAGCTGGCTGCAAAAGTACCTTATGCAGAGGCACACATACTGAACAGTTAGGCTACTGACTGTTGCAACAACAGGTGGATCAAGCTGTCAAGATTAAAGTGTCTCAGGTGGATCTGGAATGGCAACATAAGGGTGAATTGTTTCTGGCTTGGTGGGCCCATGACACCTCAGATCATGAGGGAAGAAATGCAACATACAGATGAGCTTGTGATCGAGGAGTGGATTTAAGCATGGGCTCTATCTCTCAGGTTATCCACAACTGAAATGTTCTGCAATCAAGCAGGCCAAGTGGATAAAGCCTCTGCAATTTGGGGGACAATGATTGAAATATAAATATGCAAAGGTCTGGCAGATTGGTTGTGCAAGCCCACCAAGGCAAGCGCTCTGTTCTTACAATGGTGGAAGCAACCACTGGATGGCTGAGATGTACCCTGTGCTTCTCGCCACTGCCAGGAGCACCATCTGTGCTTTGAAAAGCAAGTGGAAGAAAAAAGGTGCCATGGAGAAGTTCAGCAACCATTTTGTCCTTTTCCATGAGAGCAGACAACAGGCTGAGTGGTGGAGTGGTGCTGATCCTGACTGTGGCATTTTTCTGCCATGTTGTTTCTTTGTTTCAGGCTTGGAGAAAAAATCATGGTGGAGGGAGAAATGAGGTGGTGACAGCTGTAGCCGTGTCTCCTTAGACTTGGTGAGCATTTTTCATGTAATCACCCTCTTTTATACACTGTTATTATTAGTATCATTGCTGTTACTGTTCATTTTCTTGTCTCATTTTCTTGCTGTTTTCAGTAAATTTTTATCTCAACCTGTAATCTCTGCCTTTTGTCTCTCTCTTTTATCAGTCGAGGTCAGGGGAGGAGAGCACCTGGGTAGGGTTTAACTTCCAGATGGGCTTAAAACTTGATGTCTCCTTAGAAGTACTGGCAATCCTTGTACCCTGAAAGAATGGTAAATTATGTGATCATACAAGTAATCTTTCTGCATATGCACAACCAAGAACAAGTTAAACTATGTAAGTCTTTGTTCTTTTGAATGACTGAGTCAATCTAGTTGAAATGTTTGTCCTGAGGCAGGGAAGTTTCAATTTAGGTGATATTTGGCATAGTTACAAATAACTCAAACATGAGTGATTAATGACAGAAATTTGGGAGCAATCATAATAGATGTTTCTACCTTTAATTACAGGTAAATATTAGACAATACTTGTGTGAAGAATTTTATTTAATAAATTCTCAGAAGTAAAGAATTTTGTCCTTAAATGTGAGGTGTGAGGGTGTTTTTTTTCATGTTGTTTATGTTATTAACTGTTTTTGATGCAATTATTTTAGATAATAGACTTCTGAAATTTCTTATACAGAATGAAGAATACTTTAGAATTGGCCTAAGATTCAGGAGACTCTTGTTTAAGTGAATGACATATTTTCCTTGTTATTTCAATGAATTTATAGTTTCATGAAAGTTTAATGTATTTTTATGTTATTATATTGTTCTGGAAATGACGAAATATGAAGTTACTACATGGGTTTTGGGGAGAGGCCAGTTGGATTATTTAACAAATTCTATGAACTTGTCAAATGTATTCAGACACAATTATATAATTTAACTTACATTGGTTTAATTGTAATCATACACTGTAGAATAAATGGTAATGGGTGAGTACATGCCAGTGGAGGAAAAATTCAATTAGGAAAGATTGAGGTTGACTGGTAATTACAGAGGTAACAGTTCACATCTCTGTATTTAAAGGTTGAGTCACTGTTCCTATATAAACTGGGCTTCTTATTCACTTATTCAGAAACTGAGGTCATCGCTTAAGGGCAATTCTTTTAACAGGGCGATAGGTAAATTCCAATTGTAGCAATGAAAAGAAATATACTTTTAACAAGCAGAACTCAAATCTGTCAAAAACAAAAAAGATTCCTCGACTGATTGATATGAAATTTCTGGGCCCAAGTATAAAGCCAATGTTGCATGAGGAAATCTTAAATTTTAATAATACTTTAATTAAAGTATTCAAAATAAACCTGTTCTAGTGATATCCTATAATGTGAGTTGTGCTGATTAGTTCCAGTTCACCCAACTGTACTGCATTACCTTTGATGTACTAATAGCATTCTGGTAACTCTTAACTGGATTAGAGTAATTAATATGCTCTAGGTAATGCAGTTTGAAAATGTGTTCCTAACAGAGAAGAATGTCTCACAGTGACGTGATTGCCTTGATTTTAGATTATTCCATGTTAAAAGTTACCTCCATAAACTGTATCTTCATTTATTTATGTGCTTATTAAAGTGTGTTATAGTTTTAAAGCAGAGATTAGGAAAGCTGGCTTATTTGAAATCTTACTCAGGCCCAATAGCAAGTCTGAAAGTTGGTATTTGTTTGATTTGATTGTACTCTTCAAAGTGTCATTGGAATAAAAGCCTAAGACTAAAAGTATTGTGTTTTGTTTGGTATAGTGAAGATTCTTGGACTGTAATAGCTGCAGTCAGAATCAGATATATTAAATATCTTTCAGTCCTAACAGCTTCCTATACTGATAGATTTTTTTTTAAACAACAAATGAAGCAGTATCTTCTATGTATATAAGACAAACAAGTGGAAGAGACTATTTCAGAGGGCATGGTGACAATGACATGAATGGACTAAGCTTAAAACTTTAGTTAATACATGGAAAGTGGGATTTTTTATTTGAGAAGCTCACAAAATTTTGGTTGAAGAATCAGGAAATTATTGAATTTCAAATTTAATTCAAAACTTAATTAGAAAGATAATTACTAGAGCTGTTTATCCTTCACTGTTTTAAGGCATTTTTGCAATAATGACATTATCAACACTTCTTAAAACTGTTGTAGTGCCTTTATAGAACAAGATCTCTGAGCAACCTGTCCTAGTGAAAGGTGTCCTTGCTCATCTTTAAGGCCCCTTCCAACCTAGGTAGCATTATGATTCTATGATATTACCCATATCTCAAAGAGCTTACCATTTAATTTTAAATATGACTCAATGAATGAGGATAATAAACTGTTCAGAGAGGTTGAACATGAAAATAGCAAGGCTTGCAGCAATATGCTTAGGCAATGACTGGATTTTGATATTTAGAGACGGCTTAATTTTAGGTTGTTGGGGTGTTTATCCTTGGGTCATCTTGCACATTAGTTTAAGAAGGGAGTGATAGGAGATATTTGAATGAAAATTGAAAGATTTTGTAAGCCAGAAATTCAAGTAAGCTGATGCACCAGTGTACCAACAGAGACATAGAGAGGCTGAGGGAGAAATGGGAGATTAAGATGGTGACATAATTGTCAGAATGGATGACTGACAAGACACTGAAATAGTTGTGTATTTGTGTTTATTATTGTATGTTAAGGACTCAAGCCTCTAAAATGCACCTGATTTACCAGTGTAGTTAAGCATGTCCTTTAGTAATATGGATATGCACTTATAGATAATTTAGCCTATGTTTTAATTTTATAGCCTATGTGTTTTAAGAAATATTAGCTCTTGAATTTTCTTGTAAGTTCTAAACATGTAGTTTATGTTTTGTTTACTCTGGCTTTACCTCAGTTTCTTCTTTTTTATCATGCTGCATTTATATTTTTCATGACTTTGAATTTTGTTCATGAATTAGGAAGACACAAATTTTATCAAATATGGTGCTAGCTGTTTCTATATTTGTGTGTGTTCTTTATCTCTTTGAAAGGCTCTTTCCTCTGCAGTATGGATGTATTTTTAGTTGTCAGATCTTACCTTAAATCAATTAACAAATTCTGTCTTCCAATTGGGAATGCCATAAACATACACATTCTGTCCCACAGTGTGGTTAATGTTCCCTAAGTAAAGTGGAGGGGTGTGGAAAGGGGTCTGGAAAGAATGTTAATTTCCAAAGCTCCTGTGGAACAGCTGGGGATGAGCCAGATTTTACCTGTTAGAGGCACGCGCTCTAGAGCAGTAACCTCATCACACTTAGAGGAAGGGGAAGCCTAGTTCCTCGTCCAAGCTGGGTGGAACAGGCACTGAGGCCAAGACTCACTTCCTCTAGTTCAAAGCCCTACAGAAAGACAGAGTACTTGATCCCCTAAAGAAATATAGCAAAAAAAAAAAAAGTGAAGTCATTTATATAGTTCTATGGATATAACGAAATATATGTATGTACAGTCCATCAATAAAAGCCATGCAGTGTTTTGTGGTTGTTATGTTTCTTGTGGGTCATCATCCTTAATAGAAGAGAGGGATACAAGTACTAGGGTTGTGGTCCCATTAAATAACTTTCTAGAAGGAGGTGGATCAATTTATCAGCTAAGAAGTGGAGTTTAAACATGTAAAAGACCTTTGTAAAGGAAAGGGTGACTAGAATCATTCTGTAGCTCTCATTTGATGTTACACTGCACAACTCTCCATGTGTGAGTAGAAAAGACACCTCTCTCAACACTGTCTCAACTATCAGAGGCCATAACAATGATATTCTTACAGACTATGTATTGTATAATTTTAGAGGAGATGTGAATACACAATTTAGTTTTGATTTGTCTCAACACTGATTGTCAGGGGCATGTGGAAGAGGGGTTGCACTCTCACCACTTGCAGGTGGCAGCTTGGAGAAGATGGGAGAAAGCCTTGTCTCTGGGGAGACTTTGCCTGGTGACCATTTCATGTCTCACATGAGACAGGCAGGCAGCAGGGGAACACCAAAGACACTGGATCCTCCAGAAAGATTCTCCAATCAGTGAGTGAAAAGTCTCCACCAAAGGGCTGCAGTGGAAGGTTGGACTGGGCCAATGGAATCCTGTCAGCAGGCAGACTTTGGGAGGAGCCAAGGGGTATAAAAGTAACCGTGTCACAAGCTATGGGGGCTTTTGAGTCTTGTGCTTTTTGCAGCTTGGTGACTCTGGGGTTTGTTTTTTGAGTCTTGCTTTTTCACTTGGGCTTGGGTTTTTTGGCTTTGGGCTTTTTGAGTATGGGGGCCTTTTGGATCCTGTGTTTTTTGCTTAAGCTCCTGCCTGCTCAGGTTGGGTTCTTGCCCTGGTCCTAGCCTGTTTTACACTTTTTGCTCTAAGTCCAGCCTGCCTTTTGACTCTTCTGCCCTCACTGGCTCTTGCTCACCCTCCTGTCTGTCCTGCCTCCCTGTGTCCCTGACTGCCACCCTGCCACTTCATCCCTGTGCCCCTGCCTGAGCCACCAGTGTCCAAGCCTTCCTGCCTCCGAGCCAGCCCACCACCGCAATCCCCACTGCAACCCTGTCCAGGGTTCTAGACCTCCTGTCCAGGCACTCCCTCACCACATGTCTGGGCACCCATCGCTGCAGCAGCTGTGCCTGCGGAGCCGAGTTCCTCTGGGCGCTGCACAGGCTCTCAGCAGAGTGCAGACATCCCCTGTGGCATGGACATCAACAACACTCCCTGATCTGCTGGTGCCCACTTAGTCTCTCTGCCTCCTCTCTCTCTCTCCCCATTCCTTTTCCATTTTTCCTCCTCCTTTTCCATCTTTTCTAGATGTGTTTAGTAGACTCGTTTTGTTTTGTTTTTGTTATCACTGAACGGTTCTCAGATACAAGGTTGTCTTGGTTGACTTAATTTTGTTCCACACCATCTGTTTTTAAAAGCTCCTCCACAGCTCCCCACAGTGGAACGTGACAGGAGCCAATCACTTTAACAAAATAAAGGAGAAGCTCCTCAGAAAGCAAAAATCTATACTGATGAATTGGCTGCTTCATTTAAATGTATGTGAGGGATGAATGGCGTTAAAGTTGTGAGGAGCATTTTGAGGGCTCTAATCAGCTAAAAATTTGGAAGTGATTCATATGCCAAGGAGGCATGTAAAGAGAAGTTTCATCATCTAGCTTCACACAATGGCATGCAGGAAACAACTGTAACAAAAATATCTTTTATTTGTGATGAAAAAACTTAAATGTGCTGCGTAAGCGGTTGTGTGAGGTATTTTTTTTTTAAATTTTTTTTAAAATGTGAAATCTAAAGGTCATCCCCAAACCTCTCACATGTTATGAAAAGCAAGTCTTATCAATCAGTCTTGGTCTGAGCTACTGGGTAGCTTCTGCCATCTTCATCGTCTGAGAAGGCATTGAGACCCTATCTTTTCGCATTGAGACAATCCCAACACAGAAATCTGTTGGGTTTTATTTTACAGCTCATGGCTAGATTTCAGGTAACTAGAACGTGAAGAGTTTGCACAAATACTTCACCATCTCAGGCTGTATCATTATTTTCAGGCTCTTGGGTCAACAGAGAAAACTGTTAATAACCAGGTTTAAAGGTGTAGAAAAGGATGATGAAAATTACTGAATTAAATCTTGGCCTATAAAATTCACTTCATATAAATACTTGTTTACTATCTTTCAGTAAAAGTAAAAATTGAACTAAAAAGACCATAGAAGCATATATTTTTGAGTTGTACATAGGTTGAACAAAACCTACTTAGAACTTGTTGAAGTCTATATTTTGTCAGTGATTTAACAAATTTAAATGTGTTTGTTAATCACTTTGGTAGTTTTACTCCTCAATAAATCATCACAGAGAAATCAGAAACTTAACCTGAATTGAGATCTTCCCAATTAACATTCAGAACAATGCAGTTCCATTTGAGACTTAGTTTTCCCATTGCTGTATATGTGTTCTCTTTACAAATTAACTGAATGTGTTTATAAATAGTTATGATGATTCTAATTTATTGTAAGACCCCTTAAATTATTTTGCAAAATGTCTTTAAATTATATGTAAAAAATTCAGAGCATGTTTCTTCCACGCTGGCACTGCTTTTAAAGTGGGTCTGGTATATGCAGTCTCCACTTATAAAGCACTAGATGAGTGAAAATTATGTGATGGTGTTACCTGATTTGTCTGTACCTGGTGAACTAACACAATGCTTGTTCTACCAGAACCACTGGCCTATGGAACTGCACAATGCCCATAAGAAAGAGAACTGGAAGTTCACCAGCCCCAGTGCCCTGCCATCTCAGCGAGGTTGACTGGAACACTGGGATCCCTGACCACCATGGACCACCAGAGAGACCCCAGAACAGAATGCATGCATAAGGGGGAGGGGAATTACAGTGAATGATTTTTGGGAAATGATGATCATATGTATATTTTGTCTGGGACAATCAATGGATATGTATGTAGAATACAGTACATAAACAGAAACTTCCCTGTACTCAGCATGCAGGGCTTTAGGAGGAGCTATCCCCCTGTGCATCTGGCTGAAAAGAGAACGCCTGTTTCATAATATCTTCTTGGTGGGAAGGAGTTTTTTTATTTTACTGAATTTTTGGTAACAATGGGACCAAAAAAATTGCAAGCTGATTTCTTTTTTCTTAGAATCATAGAATTATAGAATCATTCAGGTTTGGAAAGACCTCTTAAGATCATCAAGTCCATCCATTAACCCAATACTGCCAAGTTACCTGTCCTTAAGTGCCACATCTACATCCTAATTTTATTTCTCTGTGTTCAACGTCACAACATTCTTCTTGTCCAAAATGCTGCATTATTCTAGGGAACTGAGTACTGGGTGATTAGGAGCTGGGGAGTAAATTAGAGGTACAGAACCAGTCTTCTGGAGAGAATGGAAGGCCTCAAAACAGTTCCCTGGCATCTGAACAGCTGCTAGCTTCAGGGATAAGCCAGAGCCATGGCTGACTTTACCCCAGTGCAAACCAACCATTGGCACTAAAAGTTGTGGACATAGGTTGGTATTTGTATGATCAGAATTTTCTATTTTGACCTCCAGTGAAATTCACGTGATTCAATTAACATCACATTTTTATTAACAACTTGATAAAATGCAAGGCCTGTTTCATCAAAAAGCTGCAGTAATTTTATAAAGTGATAACTGCAATTTAACATGTGTAATAAAAATTTTCACATAATATCTTCTGTTAGATTGTGTGACTTGACTGAGTCTTATGATTTCAGTGCTGAGTGCTTACTTCATACTGTGAGGAAATAGCAACCACAAGGTTCTAGTATGACACTTGTTTAATTCTTCCAGGCTACACTAAGATCTTTAGTTGAAAGTACTGTAGGATATTGTTTAATCAATTAACTTATTTTTTCAGCCCAACAGAAATTGTTGCATTTTGTTTGTTTGTTTGCATCACTTGGGTAGATGTAATTAACACACAGATATCTGTGAAAGATATTTCTGTTTAGGAATAAATATTGGCATCACTTGTATCCTGTTTATTGTTATTTTATTTACTTCAGTTGAGGTTTATAACACAACATTTTGATTCAGGAGCAGGCTAATTTTGCTTGCTTGTGTATGTAGTCATTGCTGTGATTAAAAACTTTTCAGCAAGGCTTTTCATGATAAGTTTGTTACATAGGAACTGGAAGAGTAGTTTAGAAATCATGCTGCTTGTAGACAAGTAATGCAACCTTTCAGATGAGACAGTAGAATCACAACACACAAGCAAGCAGGAATCAAAATTATATACTTCTTTATGAAGTTGTACATGTACATCCATAATGATCAACAATTCCCTCAATTACATTTAAATATAGTTTTAATCAGAAGACATAGTAACTCTGCTGCTCTTAAATTATCAAATATATAAATGCTTAAAATTTCATTCAGTCTTTCTGTGGCAGTAGGTATGAATGGTGCACAACTATCTTCCAGGCTTGTGTGTAAAAATGTTATTCAGTATTATAATGAAATATGCCTGGAAGTATTCATCACTTATCTGGTGAGTTTTATGCTTTAGAAAAACTAAGAGTTTAGGTTGTGACAAAGTATGGTAACATCTATTATGCCATTTTTATTCAGTAGTAAAGCTTTTTCAAGTATATTTTCCTGTTCAACTACTTGACTCTGTGACATGCTTCTAGACATTAACTAGTGGTAGTTCTATCCATTCCCATGAATTTACACATTTTTAATCCTCTGCTGACACAGTTGCCATCCTTGCAGTGAGCAAAAATACTGAAGCCAAATATCCTTCCCAGATTTTTATTGACATATTTTAATTTATGATGATTCATTATGCATTAAATGTGATGTTTCCCAGCCTTTTGAGCATATGGTGTGTCACAGTCATGTATCAACAATATTATGATTCTCTTGTCATTAAAGATCTGGCAAGAGACTTGGTCTGCTTGATGTTTTGCTTATTAGATAGATACTGCCATGTAGTCACTGTATACTTCAGAGTCAGTTGCTAAACACGTAATGGGAAGACAGAAAAGTTGTTAATTATGATTCTCATAGCAAAAAAAAAAAAAAAAAAAGATTCAGCAATGAATTAATAGAATATAAAATGATCATTAATGGGAATTCAGCAGAATTTTTGAGATATGTTTTCTTGATTCTATATGATTAGTCACATAATACTAGGATAGTGTTTGAAATCTATGGAGCTGTGTGTGAGCATTTTTTTAACCAAGTATTTCTCTAGAAGAATTGACCGAGGCAAGTAAAATTTTCCAGCCTTAATTCTGTTAACTTTCTTAATGAGAACTTCAGACCACAAGAAACATTCAAAATGCTTAGTAAAGCTATACATGATTTCTCTCTCTTAAGGGAAAACTCATAAATGGCTATAAGAGTACTTGTATGAGAAACAAAATGGCCAGTTTTCAGTGGATAAATTATTCAGATTATTCAAGGGTAGAGAAAATGAGGAATTTATTTTAATGTAAATAAATTCTTAACAATACTTTCTGCTTTGACAAATGTATCCCTGATGTATCTGGATGTATTTTAAGATACCATCCATTGTGTGAAATATAATGTATTCAACAAGTTACCTCATTGTATATGCACCTAGAAATTCTAATATAAGGGGTTGTTGTGGAAAATATCGAAATGTTCTTAGTTTGTAAACATTTTGGGATGCACACCCTTAAAATAAATAAATAAACAACAAACAAACAAACAAACAAATACATAAAGTATAGTGTAATTTTAATGAAATGTAATTAATGCTTAATTTAATTTAGCAATAAAATTAAATTTATCTAATTCTGGTGTCTCAAGTTACTTGCCTTCCAGGCATTTGATCATTGCAGAAAAAAGCAATACACAAGTCAGTGAGAAATCTCTTGAGTTTCACTATTTTGAACTTGCCTTCAGAAAAGAATTGTATCAGGAACCACAGGGTCACCAGGGTTGCCTCCCTATATCAATTCTGTACAATGTAGCAGAAAATATTTCCTACGAGAAATGTGAATAAATGCGTCATTTTTGCCATTAAAATATGTGTTTATTTTTGTTTTAAAGAGAGTAGTAAAAGGTGCTAGAAGGGAGAGAAATTTGATAGATAGAAATGACCACCTGAAGATTGTGCATCACTGAAATTTTTTGTCCTGTTACAGCAGGGTTAGTTCAGAATAGCAAACTCAGACATAGATGGAACTCTTCAGCCTTAGCAAATAGGGAGTTTTGCAAACATGTTTTTCTGAAATATTATTTCAGAAAACATACACGTGGAAGACCTGAGATGCTTAGCCATAGCCTTCCTCTGCATTTTGAACTTCTAATGAAACCTGAGGCGCTGCAAGTTTAGAACGAGCTGGGGAATTTCCCTGCAATTATGCATTGGTCTGTCACTACAGCAGCAGAAATGGCATATTGTACTAGTGATTCATAGTTTCTCATTTACACCCAGGCTTGCGTCATGTACCATGCTGCATACTTCCTTTCTTTTCAAGTATGCTTTTTTCGGACTGGTTTATTGTTGACTGGGAAGTGGAGCTGTTCCCAATGTATTCCTAAGGAAACATCCTGTACAGGAAGATTTGTTTTATTTTACATACAGCTGCCAATATACTTTAAAGTGGATGGTGTCCTCACTGTTTTTTTTACTTTCCTTCCTAACCTAAATTGATGTTTAGGCTTAGTTTGTAAGTCAGGCCTGCATAGAGAAGGTCACCTGAGGCTCACAGAAATTACTGTAAGTAGAAAGAGTTTCAAAAGCTCCTCTTAATCAAGAGGTTTGAGGCATTTATTTATTGATCTGTATTCAACTAAAATGCATTAAAAATCAAAATACAAACTAACTGTGCTCTTCTTATTTTGCTAATATGAGCAGCTAAATTACAACATAAGAAGCAACCATGTGCTTTAGAAGGTGATGTCAAAGCTCCCGTGACACTAAAACTTCTGCTTCCAGAGATGTCACAGAAGAGAATTTCTACTGACAAAAAAACCCAGAGGACTCACAAATGCTGTGACATTTGTAACACCATACTGTTACTAGGATGTTATTTTTTGCTTAAATTCTCTATCTCCTTCCGGCTACTACAGGTCCTTCATGCCAATATGTAATTCTTACCTTGCCATTCATGAGAGTGATGAACTGAAGCTTATTTCTATATCATAAGACAGGGTGGGGGAAAAAAGCATGATATTCTGATCAAAACGTCAGCAGAAAGCCTTTTGCTGTTGCTCTTATATTGTCACTAGGGAAATCAGAGGAATACTGATTCTTCAGGAGTGTGTACCAGCCATTTAGAATTTTAGAGTGATTTTTCTAAAGACACAATTTTTGAGGCAGAACAGGTATACCTCATCAGCAAAACTATAATACACCCAACATTGTGCCAGTACAGAAACTGTGAGAGTCAGGTTTGAATTGAGAATTTCCTGGACCTATTCAATCTTGGACACTTTCCTGAAACTTTGAACAATAATACTAGTTATGACAAGATGTTCTTTTTCTGGTTTGAACATGTGTCCAGTGGGAACCGGGCTGGAGACCACGCAAATGAGTACCAATCAGTTATTATTCCCCAGAGACGGAAGAGTTGGAACAGTTATCTGAGGAAGCGTTCTTTCTCTTGCAACCAACGCTTATATTTCTCAGTGTTCCTTAGGCATAACATTATCTCTGATTAGCTGAAACTGTTGAAATTGAAAGGCCCTCCTTTTATTCTAATGTTTCATTCAGCTTAAGTCAAGCAGGATTACTGAGCTGAAAAAAATTTTAAATAACAATTTTTATAGAGATCTAGAGTTCAGATAATTTTTCTTTTTGCAGTTTTCTGTATCTCTTTGCACATTCATGGATTTTGCATGCAAACAAAAAATCACTGTCTATCATTTTAGAAGTGTATAATAAACAATATTTCATTTCCATGAAGTTTGCAAAGAGCAGCTTTTGTATCTGTGCAAAATGCTAGACACAGATTTGCTTTTCTTAAGACTGTTTCTGGGCAAGATATAAGTCTGTGCTTTAAATAATAGATGAAATAGTTGTCAAATGCATTAGAAAACAGAGGAAGAGGAGTTTATCAATATTTCTTTCCAAGTAATCTTATATGCATTTTAATATTGTTTTTTCAAGACCTCCTATTTTTTTTTGTCTGATTATTTTGCTTTCTTCCTCTCAGCTTTTTTATCTGCCAAGACACTTTCATATTAATCCCAACTGTGATTTAGTTCAAAATGAAACAACCAGTTTAATTACTGTGTATTGAGCTGTGCATCCTCTCATTATTACAGAAGGATGTCTACGAGAGAGAGAGACCACAACTAATCTGTGCATATAAACTTTCAGGAAAATCCTTGAAGAAACATTTTTTCAGAAAATAACTTCAAACTGATTTCAGACCTTCAGGTTATTTCCTATCTAAGGCCTGGATTTTCTTTCCTGATGCAAGATCTATGAGCTAGAATTTCCAATGGCTTTTGGTCTACTTTTATTGGCTTCATGAAGGAAAATCAAGCTTCACTACAGTGTGATTTTACCATCAGTTGTCATAGATAGTAAAGCTTCCAGTATACTCATTCCTCAGTGGAGCAATGGATATAAGTAACTTAGAGGTATGATTTCACTGAACTGAGTAAATTTGATCTATAAATGGCAAGAAGGTGATAATTACTTTCTCTTGTCTGGCATAGAAAAATGAAATAGATAAGATTACAAATCTCTTGAGCAAAACACTCCCTGCAAAGTAGTTAGAGAAAAGATCACAATGAAAGCTTACTGTAACCTGACAAGCATATGCTGTGAGTGGGGCTTTCTTCTTTCTTTTTCTTTTTCTTTTTCTTTTTCTTTTTCTTTTTCTTTTTCTTTTTCTTTTTCTTTTTCTTTTTCTTTTTCTTTTTCTTTTTCTTTTTCTTTTTCTTTTTCTTTTTCTTTTTCTTTTTCTTTTTCTTTTTCTTTCTTTTTCTTTTTCTTTTTCTTTTTCTTTTTCTTTTTCTTTTTCTTTTTCTTTTTCTTTCTTTCTCTCTTTCTCTTTTTCTCTCTTTCTATTACACAAGCTCAGCTGAGTTCTCATAACGTGATTGAAAAAACTGGTTAATATACTGGCCAAAAGAGGTGTAGCTGTGTTAACTGTCTTTCCTAAAGTTTGAATTCCATTAGGCTTTACACACAGTGTAAGCAGGACTTCAGTTGTCAGATGCAACTTCATTTTTGCAGCCAACTAACATAGATTTTGGGGAAGAAAATCTTGTTGTCTGTGAGCAAAGAGAAATAATTAATGTGTGTACTCTCTTTAAGTATTCTGACAGTCCTAGACTCTAAAAATTTGTATGCTTCTCCTGGGCAGCACATTTGGTCACATTACATGATGCAGCAGATGTAATTTGAAATATTGTATGCACCTTACTGCTCAGGTGAAGTTTGGAATAAAGAATAGGACAGTTTGAAAATGGGACAAATAGATACATGCAGTAGTTTATTGGCTTCACATGATGCTTGTCACAAGAAAGCATCAAAACCACAAGCACTGCCTGTGCATGCTGTCTTGTTTATTGTCCTGCTGAGAAGGGGAGCACTTCTTTTCAGACTGTCTCCATTTACAGTATCTCTTGTGCTCAGACTAAGTGAGGACAAAGGGAAAACTGATAGTAAGTACATACTGTTTATATCTCCAAATGTGATAACTATTCTCATATGCTGCAGCAACACACTGCCTCACTGTAAAATACAATAACTCATAAAAAAGAACAAAATAAGGATCTATAACAGAAACACACTGTCCCCTGAGGTGGTTAAACAATTCATAAGGCTTGAAAGAGCTTGACACTTCTTTCACAGGTGGACTAGTGGTTAACTTTGTGTACTAAATTAAGGAAACTTAATATTTGGCAGATTGGAGTTTATACTTTGCTCTCTGGATTATAGTTACTTAGACATAGCGTAAAAAATAGAGGAGTAGGTGCCACAAAAACTCATTAGCTAGCTGAGTGTGTTAATTGCAATATTATATGACAACCACTGAAACTAAGAACTTTATTCAAATTCAAAATTATATTTAGTAATAGGAATAGTAGTTGAATCATTTAGGAATTCCTAAACATTGCCTCTAACCATTGCTTTGCATCTGCTGATGCCAAATTATTTGCTTTTTATATATTTTTCATGTACTCGTAGCTCTATAGACTATTATTGTATAGTTATATAGTTTTTTAGCTAACTAACCTGTTAGGTTAGACAAACAGCTACTGGAATCTTATTCTAATCTTGCTTCTTCAGTGAACCAAGGCCATGTCACTTTCCCATGTATTTAGACATATTCAATATGAGGCTAGAAGCAAGGCAGAGGCTTCAGTAGGGGCCCAAAACAAGAGGGGAATTACTTCATTAACTGTATTTCTAATTGAGGATTTTTGACAATTGTGCTAATTTACTAAACTTATAAAAGTGCCACAGCCCTATAACACATGTACATTCTACCATAAGTGCACCTAGAGGACCCTAAATAAATAGTAACTGCTGTTTATAATTTCAGTCTTGTTTGGCTTGTGATTTTAGGGCTGAAAAGGCATCACTGCTGATTATCTAATCCAACTATTCTTCTTGCTGCAGTATGAAATACAATCACTGATACAAGGATTAAAAGAGTTGTTTTTTTCAGCATGTATTTTATGATTTGGGTTCTTGAAGTCTTGTAGCCTGTAGCTTAATATAATGTCTAGTTTTAAAAGACAGATTTTATTTGATTTAATTACTTGTTTCATCTAAAATGGAAGTTATTTTTATTATTACTTGATCTATTTATTGCATGAAGTAAAAATCAGAAGTTATTTTACTTCTTCTACATCTCAGTAATGTTTTATCATAATTCTTTTCATCTTCCATGCTTCTAAATTTCCTGTTTTATTAAGCAACTGAGGTTCAACATTGAAGTTTTTAAGTGAAATGTAATGAAGTTTTGTGCTGAAAGTTGAGGAGCAATTCAAATTAAACTTAGGCTGTCTCATATCTTTTCACCAATCTTGAACCAAATATGGCTGAAATGCTTTAAAAGCGTGTTTAGACTGGAATAGTATGGTCAGCTTTGCTCTGGCAGAAGATGGAAAGGAATGTTTTTTGATGTCTCAGGACATGTGCTAATTCCCATTGACTGCTTACAGCTTGTGGCTGGGAATGAGGGCCTTCAAGGAAAACCCTCAAAATATCCTAAAAGGTCTACCTCTGCTCCTGAGGTATTTTTGGCCTCACGGGAAGTAGAAGAAAATGTCATACTGATCCCTCATGTGACTCTTTACCCCTTGAGTCCCATAAAATTGTTTAACTCTCATTCACTTGTACGAGTTAGGTGGATAAATCCCATGACTTCTTTCAAAGTCTCAGATGAAAATTCATTTTCTTCAGATAAACATCCAGACTTTGGATTTGTTCTTAACCTTCTAATGTTGTAACTTTCAACTGTGAAAACATGAAAGTCTCCCCAGTTTTTTTTCTTATCTCTATGTTTAGCTGGGGAAAGAAAATCCAAAAAACTTCAGTTACATGCACATTTTAAGAAAACCACTGACATTTTCAGAGAGTTGATTGCTGAACTTAATGAATAGGCAAAGTACTGACAGGTAGTGCCTGTCACCACGCAGCACACGACCCCTCAAGCTATGCATTGTTCCCTCCTTACAAGTTACTCTTTCATTACACAATGGTGGGACACAGGATCAAGCCCTAGCTTTGCTACTTTAGAGATGGTGTTATTGGCTTGGACTGCTTTTGTGGTAGCACCATAAGGGCACAGGATGTGCATGTACTGTCAAGTCTCTGACAATCCTGAGTGCTGAAAATAGCTGAAACTATTACTCTCCCTAGCTGTGTGCCTTAGGCACTTCTGGACATTGCCATTCCTGAGCTAGGTATGTCTCATCCCATCATGAACTGTAATACACCAGGATGAAAAGTGCAGGAACTGATTGACAAAAGGACCAGATATCCATGTCTCAGGTGCAGCATCTCTGTCAGAGGGGTAGGGTGGGTGGGTAGGAGCCATAAGTGCTTCAAACTTCTGGTTTTATCTATCACAGTCTGTGTGACAAGCTTATTAAAGTATTGTAGTAGATGTTTGCTTCAGTGCAGGAAAATCAAAGTTTTAGTAAACTGAAATATTTTGAAGTTCTGACCAATAGCATGCTGCTAATTGACTGGTAAGATAGTGTATGAGTATGTAATTCACATTGTCTCTTCTTTTCATGGTACATGAAAGAGTGTTCTTGGCAAAGCTGGGATTCTCCAACGTCACAAGTATTCATATGATCTCTTTCCTAAATGCTAAAATACTAATCTTTGATGAATTGTGGTTTATTTTACTTATGTCAGTCTAGAATGGAACAATACAGGACTGTAATAATTACTGCTATTTAATTTTCAGATTTTTCCTATGATACTGTTGTGAGAAGGACTATGTCAAGTTAGTGGTAATTTAAAAAAATGCAAGCAGTCAGCTTGGTTTATGGTACTTTGCTGTAATAAGTATTCTTCCATTTCTTGATACAAAATATAAACCAACAACACAGCCATTAAACTAGTATTACCAGAATTGAGAGAATAAGTTGTCCAAAAAATGAAAACGCTCGGTACTCACTTTGATTCAGATTTAATTTTAAAATCAAGAATTACAAGTGTGTTCATGCTGCAGTCTTTTACAAATTGCATCACTATTCCCCAGAAAGTGATAGCTGCTTCAGAAAGTTTAGTCAGAATTCATATGTCTCTGAAAATCTCTTTGTTGAAGAAAAATGTAAGGTAATACATTGGCTGCTATTTATTTTCTGGCTTTCTAACCGATTCCACTGCTATTCAAGGATTTGCATTATATGCAGCTCATATCCATTGCAGTGAGTTTATGTGGAAGAGCACTTTCAGATTCTCAGTTGTGTAGGAAAACAGTGATTTGTCATCACAGACCTAATTTGACCATTCTGTCAGTCAAGCAAGAACTTCTCTGACCAGGTAATCAGTACAGCTGCAGTATATGGCACTGGTGTTTCTGTATCACAGAAATGGCCTGCTGTGCATGGATTTTATAGACAGTCACTTTGCAGTCAATGTCTATTTGTACATCAGTTCAACAAGTTGTGGATTTTTTGCATATGAGATGACCTACTGTACACAACGTGTCCTGGGGTGAAAAAGAAAGCCCCAAAATGGAATTGCATTTGTAGAAGAGAGCTTTACTTGTGTCTATGCAACGGTTATGGCCATGTAGCCTTCATTTCACTTAGATGGAAACTACATCTTTCTCACCATGAACAAGGTTTGATGTGATTGGCAAACACGAGTGTTACTGTGTATGTCCATGCTGGCAGAAGTGAATAGGCACAGTTTTCCAGAAAATAATAAACCACATATTTTTCTTAAATTATAGCCATAAACTGCATAAAAGCAGTAAGAGCAGGAGCAACCAGTTAAAGTGCTGGATTCTTTAGTCCTGCATTTTGTTCACTTCTATGTAAAATTACATCTGCAGAATGTTTAGCAGCCCACTCATCACTCCCAGGCAGGTTACGTCAGCCTCCTGCCTATTATCCACCATCAAGATCCCCCCTAAAAGCATTGGCATATATTTTTCTACCTTCTAACAAAAATACAGGGTTTCTTCTGCAGACTCTGACATATTGCAGATCCATTGATGTGCATTGCACGGATTAGGGAGTGCTAATAATCCTACAGTTGTTTAACATCAAAAATATTATGAGCATAAAGACTCCAAGTTACTTTTAACTTGTCACAAACAACGTTTATCATTTGAAAGCAAACCAAGCCAAAAAACGAAACCAACTCAAGGTGGTATTACTATTCATACACATATAAGAGCTACAAAAAATCCCCCAGCTCAAAACCAAAATTGTTGTTTATCCTCCACTGTTGACTTTGTTCCATGTATTGCCTGCAAAATGCAGCCAGAAGTATTGATTGGCTTTTCTGTTTTGTTGTATGGACTGTACTTCATGTGGGGTTTTATTTTTCTGTTACACTATTATGGGGACTATAATTCAGTAATCCCCCTCATCAAACAAATGACAGTATGTAAAATCTTCATAAATGTATCCAGCTTCTCATTAGCTATTTATTTGTCTTAAGAGTACCTAAGACAACTAAATTAAGAGCTTGCAACCTCAGAATCACAGAATACTGAAAGCTGGGAAGATGCCACACGTCTGGTTTACACGGCTGTTGGTAAGCCAGCAATTTAGCTCACTCATTGAAATGAATGCTGATTACACATTAAGGGTTTTTGTTTGAATGTATATCCTATGCTACTTTGGCTGGTGACTTTAAGTTCTTTGGCTGAAAGAACATGTTTATAGAGTCCAACTTGTTTATAGATAATACCAATGAAGACACTTTGTCCTTATACATCTCTTTAATCTATTTTGCCACAAATGAAGAAATTATTTTTTACTTACACACCAAATATTAAAAACATATTGCTTCTTTGTTCTTGCTGCAGCATGTTATCATTTCCTTTGCCAATTTCCAATTCCTTCAAATTACCAGCCACAATTTTATACATCTTTGTAACAAATTTTCTTAAACCAATAATTTTTGCTTCTTTTCTCTGAACTCACTCTTTCTCAGAAGTGTACTGTCCAAACTTGGGTGCTGGATTCCTGCTGATATCACATTGCTTCTGCACAAATAATTTTCCGTCTATCTTTTAAGATATCTATAACCATGATGATGTTTTGTGCAATATTGTAGTATGTTTTATTCCTGTTTAGCTTCTGATTATGCACAATAACACATAATCCTTTTCTACAGAGATGATACTTAACCTCTTATTTTCTCTTCTGTATTTGGGAGCAATATTTTATTTTTTTCTTTATTTTTGCAACTGTCACACCAAACTGACAGAAAAACTTTGAATTGCCTAAATGTAATCTGTTTTTTCTAAAAATAAGAACAAATGTATTGCAGTTCAGCTTTGTCTCAGCAACTGACCACAGTTACATGTGATATGTTTCTTGCTATAATTAAAATGTACAGATTATGTACTTATTTACAACCCATACAAATAGTTTCTGTGAAATAAAACAGCATCAGTTCTGATTAAAAACCTATTTTTCATTTTGCTAATAATACAAAGAAAAATAAATAAAACTCAGTGTTTCTCTTCATGAATTTAAGAAAGAGGTGCTCCTAAAAGTAATTAAAGTAATTCTTCAGATTACTGGTTCCTGGAGGTCTCCCTATCAAGAAAAAATTTCCTCAGATCGTTTACATGATGAGTCATTTTACCTGATAAATCTTTTATTTCTGCTGAAGAAAGTGAGTTAACATTCTTCCTGGACATTTTTCTTCATTACTATTCTAGCAAAAACCTCTGAGTAAAAGTTGTATTAACAGAGCAAGCCTACTATCTCAACAGTCCTCATTGCTTCTCATACATATTCGAGAAATGAATCCAGAAACTCCGTATTTGTTTAAGGCAAACCAACAGCCTTTTCTTCTTGTGTATAGCTTTGTCAAGATAAGAAGCTTCGTCTTAGACGTAGCTGCACGTTCACTCAGCTGCTGTTCACTCCGTCTTGCCCTTTAGTCCAATCCCTTCTCAGCATTTGTATTTTTTACATTCTCATTTTACAAAAAGGAGCGCGATATGTTTCCATTGCGACATTCTCACGGTTCATCACGTGATTCCAGAGAGGGACTGAATACTTCAGGAGAAAGGAAAAAAAGCAACCTGGTGATATGCTGTATGCTGTATAGTCTGTATGCTCTGGAAAACTGCTACACTACTCCAGATGATAGTGGCTGTGGCCCTTGCCTTTTGCTTAATTAAATGTTTAGCACTTAACCAGGAGGTTAAAACTTTTTGAAAGAAATTACGTTCTCAAATGAGAAAACTAATTACCAAGCTATTGGCAAGACTTCCATCTTCTCTGAGTCCAGTTTCAAATCCCGAAACAAAATATTTCTTTTATAAAATGAAAATAATATTTTTTTCAAATACAATATTAAAGCCACCCATTGGAATGGAATATACAGGAGGATCCCTGTAAATAAATTCAGAGGAACCTTTCTTTATTCTCCTGTTTTTTGGCATATTTTATTTTCACTGGGAAGGACTATAATCTTTAGATATCTCATTCTTGACCTTATTGTGGTAGAATTTAAAGCCTTTAACTCCTTTCATTTTTTATTCAAAGGAGGTTCAGACCTAAAGAAATCTTAATGGAACTGGAACGTTTTCATTAGATGACCTTATTGAGAATCAGATTTCTCTTGGTTGCTTGAGAATTATGGGAGGATAAACCTATGTATTTTAGCAACAATTTCTCTGTCACTCTCCCAAATACTAAAATGGATTTTCCAGCGACTAGAGGGATTATAGCCATCTTCCCCTCAAATCATTCTGAGTTCAGCATGCACCCTGAGATTCAGTACGGCATGGAGAGCTGGATTCTCACTCTCTCACCATCAGTGATGGGATAAAGCAATGGATGTTTTCCCAAAAAGTCAATTGAGAACATTAAAAATAACAGCAGGACAGACCTGGCAGAAGTTACTGTGTCCATAGACAGGCTGAACTCCAAAGTCACTTAGTTTATGCATCCTAGAAATCTGGAGGTGGTGACAAAAGAGATTGTCTGTTCAATACAGAATAGAGAATTTTTAAGAGCTTCTCAAGAAATAAGCAGAAACATTATATGACTAGAAGAAAATGAACATAAATACATTGTTTAAGTAAGAGATTAGTGAGGAGACAAGAAACTGTAGACAAATCTGAATTATAGACATGCTTCTAATGACAGAAATAAGCTTCTAATGAAAAATAAATAATGCTGAAATAAACCAAAATAAATATTATTAGTCTAGTTGTCTCCCTGCAATCCATTTAGAGGGTAAAAAAAGAGGCCTGTGAAATTGTGTTACAGTGGATTACATAAATGACTGCTGATCTCATGATCAGGGTCATCCTGGTGAGGCATAAAATAATAAATTTACTGAGTAACATCCTTATCTCTCACCCTGTCTTCCAAATGTCATCATATTTCTTGCAGATTGTATTGTATTTCCTGTGGTTTCTGCATGTCAGTGGGAGTTACAGAAATGTGCACACCAGACAGTAAGACTTTATTTTGCAGACCAGCTTCCACAGGCAGTATTTTCATTACAGAATTAAACTGAATACTCACAGAGTCTTTTGGAGATTAAGACATATTTCATGCAGTTATTTGACAAATAAGTAGCTTAACATTATGAAGGAAAATTAGAAGGGGAAATAGGTTAAATGGTGAAGTTTGAAAACACCAAAACTTAAATAGGGCTCCTGTTAAATCATTCAGTAAGAGTGATGTTTCTATAACCACAGTGAAAGTGGGAGCTCTCAGATGCACAGAGGATACAGTATAATATAAAACTACTGGAAATTCTTACTTTAAGCTTAATTTAAGATGACCTGTATTGCATTTATTTTAGTGGGGAGGGCTTTTTTGTTCCCTCTTTGTATCTATATTTTCTTTATTTTTGTGGGCTTAATTAATATTCTGGGGAAAGTTATGAGGCTATGATACCTAAAACAGAGTTCTATTCAGGTAGTTATAGCTCCTGTCTCAAAAGGATAGTTAGGGCAAGCTTAGTTTAGGCTTAAGTATTTATTCAGCAAAGTACATAGTGATTCTTAAGTCAGTAAGTGTTTAGAGTTGAGCATTGCTTTTATCTTTTGAGGAATGGATACCTAGACATGAACTATAAATGGTGTTAAAAAGGTTAGGAAATTGAAAGGCATGTTCTCTTCTCTGTAACCCACCTTGGTTTAATAATACATCGGAAAATGCCTTATTTTCAGTATGATGTTTAGTGTATGACATTGAAAGTAGAATGAATGGAGTATGGAATATTTAATCTAAAAGTTATGGCCTCGACAAAGTATTCAATGCTTGATATTTCAAAGAACTTCTGTCAGTGTAATTATCTGGGTGGCACAGTGTTTAAAATTTGTGCATTTTATCCTTGTATATTAATTAAGGCTTTTCAGAAAAAGAGAAGGGATGTACTTATGCCTCCTAGAAGGAATGTCTGGGGCTATTTATTCAGTCAAAACCTTGTATGTTGTCCTCTAAGATGTTGCCTGAAAGTTGGTACAGAGAAAGCACAATTAGGTGTAACTGTTTCCTTGCTTAATGACTTTATTACCTCTCCTCTGTGTCAGGAACTTGGGAGTAAACTCTCATAACAAGGAAATCTGGTCTCTGGAAGCATTTTTTATATTTTCTGTTCTCATAATTCAATTCCTCTTGTTCAATTCCAGCAGCCACACAAACTGTGCAAGTTACTGAGTCAGTCACATTTAGCATAACCACTTTCTGTTCAAGGGACACCCTGGCTGGGTATTATATGTACTTTTAATTCAGCCAAAAGTCTATAGTCTGTAAAATTGGTTTTCACTGCTGTATGACAGCTTATGTGTGCTGTATGACATTTGTAAGAGAACATTTGTAAGAACATTTGTAAGAGAAAAGGTTTATCTAACCCAGCATCATGTCTCCAATGACAGCTACCAGCCTAGCAAAGAGTAAGAACTTTACATATGTGTACAGTGGTAGTCTGTATTATTGTCCCAGCCTCCAAATACTCTGTGACTGGGGATTTCTGAAGTTTGCTCTTTTCACCATGTAAACCACTAGATTCCACAAGTTGTTTTGGCAAAAAACTTCTAAGGAACTGTATGCTGTGTAAAGAACAACTTTCTTTTTGAATTTGGCCCTTCCTGGCTTTTATAATGCTCCTGGAGTGCTGGAGGAGAACATAGTAGTTTAGGGGGTGAAAACAGAAATCCTAGATAAAACCAGAAATCTAGAGAAAAATGGTTTGTATTTTATCAAGCTTACTGCCCAAATCTAATTAAATTATGTCTTCTATCTTTATAAGGTTCTATGTGTGCATCATCATATGAAGGATTACTTATGATAAATACTGCATCAACCTTGCACTTGGAAAAAAAAATTAAATAGCTTAACTGCTATGTTGTAAACATGATTCTTTGCTGACATATGTCATTAGATCTTTCAATGCACATGTTTTGTTCTATTTCCCTGGAAACATGGATATTTTAAAACCTAAGAAGTCTGTAAAAATGTCACACTAAGTATTTTAAGAATGTTGTCATATTTAAGCATATTGTATAGCTATTCTTAATCCCCTGTGCAGAATTCTTTAGAATCAAGGCCTTCCACATCTGTCATAAAGTTCATGAAACAAAACCTTGCATTCACACTGATTTTAGAGCTGATGGCTATTATACTTGTGGGAGGCTTTTGGAGGAGGCCCTTCAGGTTTGGGAGATTCAGTGCAGAGCAACAGGCAACTCAACAGGCACTGATATAACTAAATCTGTCTTGGCATGTTTTTATGCAGAAAAGAAATTACATTCTTTTTGAAGCCTTCCATTTTCTGTTGTTAACTGTGAATAATTAACACAAGTTACAAACATTCACTTTTGGTTCTGGCACATCTTCAGTCCCCCTTTTTCCCTCCTACACTATGTGTCTCTTTTATGCTCTATGGCATAGCTTATACCTTCCCATTCAAAAACTTTGCAGAGCACTAACTTAATATTACAATACTTGCAAAAACCCCGTGAAGGTGATAATGATTCACATGGTTGTTTCCTCACCCCTCCATTAAATAATGACTGCCCTTTTTCTTGTATTTTTTACAAAATAAAATAACACCTGAAAAGTATGCTACCTCAGGATCCAGACTGAGCATAAATAACATAATGAATAGATAATAAGCAACTATGTAGAAAAGTGGGATTTATTTTTTTTTTAATATTCTCCTTTTAATGGTTTGAATTTATTCAGTCAGGTCATAACTTATATCTGCTTCATATATTCAGGACTGGACTAGGTAAGGAAATGTTGGAAGGCTTGCTTAAAATGAACTTTTTTTTTTAATGGGAATTGATTTTTCTTTGTTACACAAAAATATGAAGAATTTTTCCAAATGTCTAGTTTTATTATATATGTAATTGTATCATGTCTTAACCAAATGCAACCAGAAAAACAAATATAAATAGTTGAATATAACAAATAACTTTTTTAAATTAAAAAAATAAAAAAAATATCTATTCTGATGGTGATATTTTAGAAAGAATCACAGATCAAATCTGGTACCATAAGAATACATTTTTTTCCAATGGTGAAAACCATTCACATGAACAACCCCTATATTGCATGGAATAAACAGCATTTGTCTGTTATGTTTCAAACTTAATTATTTGAGTTATAATTGTAAAAGTTTTTGAGCATGCTGTGTATTAAGACATTACCTCCAATATGTCCTTACTGGGTAAAGACTTGAAATTCTGCCTGTCATATATACAAAAGTAAGGGGATTTTTTTTTTTTTTTTAAATAACTCAGAGCCTCAGAATTAAAACATGTCAATAAAACATTGCATCAGCATACTGATACAGATTTTAGTATTTATTTATTTTTGTATTTATTTATTTTTGTATTTATTTATTTATTTATTTATTTATTTATTTATTAAAAGTGTGTAGTTCATAAACTATGACTGTTAATTTTTGCTCATCTGTGTAGAGGAACAATTACAGTCTTTCTGGTAACCATCATCATCAATAACATCTACAAGACCTTTTCTGGATTCCATACACAGTCTAGCTCCTCTGTCTCCTGTCTCTTCCTTTACATTTTACTACAGGAACCCTTAAGCATGCTGAATACCATTTTCTGCCATGAGTAACACCACTAATTTCAGTGCTGATTAATGATAGTAAGAATTTTGTGCTGGCACACCCTGATTCAAGTTAAGGAAACCATTCTTCTGCAAAAGCAGTTAGGCAGAAAACTGAAATGCCAAATCTTTTTCTATGAATGCATTTTCATGTTTTTTTTTTTTTTTTTCCTGAACCTGGAAATGTAAAAGAGGATCAAATGGTAAAATCATCATCTTTAGTAACAAAACTCTAATGACTCAACATGACCATTATTTGATACCTGAGTTTTTATTACAGGTGGCAGTAATCAAGGCTGATATTTTAATTCTTTCAGTGGCTAGCTTTTTATTGCCTAATTTATTTGTTTTTGTTGTTAAGGTATTCATTGCTAATATTAAAATTATATTTTAATAATTATAACTTAATTATATTTTAAAACTGGCATATATGCAAGTGTGTGTGTGCTTAAGGTCACAGCTTTCATTTGCCTTTGTTCATCAATAGTAAAAGAAAAAATAATCAAACTAATCTCATGTGTGAAAGATTTCTTGTGCATATTTTTGGTATCTAGAAACAGATTTCTTGAATGAATCATGCACAAAATACACATTTTACAATACATCTCTACAAGTGCATCAGATATAGATAACATACATACTTTTTCAAGTAAGGACCTACTTTTGTCTATATCCAAAACTGTGCAGCTATAGGAATACTAAATTTCTACATGAGTCTAGTCTTGATTCTGGATGTGATTATGAAGAGTAAAACTGGACTAAATATGGCACTGGATATGTTGGCAGGCAGTTTAAGCTTTCTTAGAAAATCCATGGACTTACTACATACTCCTGGGCAAATAACTGATTTTTGCTGTGCTTCTATTCTTTTTCCTATTTGTGCTATTTATTTTATTTTATGTCATGCAATCTTTGAAGAACATCTGTTACTTTGTTTTTTTAGTCAAAAAACCAAATGTGGTTTTGCTTTTAAAGTCATCCTTAAACATAATTGCTCTACAATTGCCTTTCCTATAAAATTTGTGATTATTTATATTTTTGGTGATATTGATTCCTAATTTTAGAATAGGATTAAGGTCAGTGCTGGGCCCAGTCCTGTTTAATATGGCATTTACTGACTGGTCCAAATAAGACATGTTGGCTAATGGTTCAGAATCAGGTTATTTTCCCATCCATTCCATTTTAGAGTGTGTCTTTGACAGCAGGGAATTGTGGTTAAGCACCAAAACCTGTTGCCTCCTACTAGCCAATAAATTAATGGTGAGTCACTCAATAAATCAGTGGTGTCCCACTACCATTTTTTTCTTTTTTTCTTTCTTCTATTCTTTTTTCTTTCTTCTGTTATTCTATTTTGTAGTCTAAAATAGATAGCTAAGCAGTTCCCTTTCATAGGCCAGACTCCAGTACAAAAAAGGCTTGCAAGATGTAGAATTCAGTTCAGCAGAAGCCGGCACTTACAACACAACAAAACAAGTTTTGTTGTTCTCATAGATGGGAGGCAGCACTGCGTGGCATCATAAGCACCCACTCTCAGGAAAGTTGAGGGTACTTAGCTCTCTGCCTTTTGAAAATCCTTAAGGGATTAGCTAGAGTCAAATTGCTGTACTCATATCAGTGTAACAAGCTGGAGTCAATAAGACTCCTGTCCAAAACCACTGAAGTAATTGTTAGTGGTAACATTGAATTTAATTGGATTTGAACTGATGCCCAAGAAAGGAATACACAGAAATATGTTAATTTATATATATTTTCCAGCTGTTCATTTTCATTTTATCCTTTGTTCATATGTCAAAAGTTTAGCCCTTGAATTCTGTATGTTTTTAGAAATGGTTTATTATAACCATGGTGTTATGGTCTATTATATTATATTAACATATAATAATATGAATTATATTAACATATAATAATATGAATTGGTTGTTTATGAGTATTTTTGCATTCATTTTTACTCTGTCTCAGTGGTCCAAATTTTGTCCTTCCCTTGATTTGAGTGCTTGGCCCAGTGAGACTGAAAAAATGACCATGCTTCAGTTTGCTTGTTTGTTTGCACAGTCCTTAACTGTGCTCAGTAGGAAGGTAAAAATGTGGTATCTTAAAGCTCATAATTTCTGCTTATAGCTTTCCTCAACTTCTGTATTCAGTTCCATATTTTGTAAAGCAGTTTAACTGGCAAAACTGGAAACACTAGCAGATAAGACATTATCTGCATTATTTAATTAAAAAATCAGATGTTCCTAAGGTTTTTGGTCACAATTTAGATTCCTGTAAGGTAGTTTGTAACTGGAATGTTTGTCTAGAGTATCATTAGATGTTAGTGACTCTTTTTAGACTTAATCCTGGGAATAAAGATGGTAGGATAAATGCTAGCTGGCATGTACATGAAAGCAGATCTGAGTTCTACCCTATTTTTTTTACCTCTTTCAGATCCCCTTAGAGGTTTTTATGAATGAGACATATTTTGTTTTCTGGATTATGATGCATTATAGTCTGCTGGAGAAATATTAAAGCTTGGATGTATCCAAACCTGACATCATATTCTGTGTAATCTTTCCTGTAAATCTGATATGTATTTTGCAAAATTTGTGCTCTACAGTGGCAGTGTAATTTTATTTATAACAATTAGCAATTTTGTTATTGGAAAAGTGTGTTCCTAAACAGCGTTGGTACTGACCTTGTGAATTTAGCTGACAGATTATATCTTAGGGTATCCTTCTGCCATTTTTAAATTCCAGAAATTCTCTTAACAGGCTTATACAAGATCAAGACTCTTAAAAGTAGAGCACCCCACATAGTCTTTCAAAAAAGATCAAAGCTCTTTTCTATTCACCCTGTTTGTCACAAGAAACAGGTGCAAGGGAGTTTTTCAAAGTATTCATGGATTCAGGAATGAAAATTAAGTATGACACCTTTTCAAATACGTCAGTTACAAGTTTTCTGAAATCTTGGGGTGGTTAGACCTGGTTTAAATAGTATAAAGATAAAATATAATTGCCAAATTTTTTGTAGAGCTGTTTCTCTTTTGAGATTAATAAATCTGGAAGTGTTTTGTGTCTAGTTTACTGGGGTTCTTCTGAGAGAGAAAGAAAAATTCTGCCTAGGGGGTTCTGTCTCTACTCAGACATGGAAGATGAAATGGGTAGTGAAAAGTCTTTGTCATCTAAAAAAAATTATGCATCCTTTTATGGATTTTTTTTTTTTTCCCTTTTAGGTCTGTGTCTAGAATGGGCACACATGGATGTATGAGATACAGTTGGGAATAGGTGTTGAAATCAAGCTGATGGCATTGAGCTGCAAGCACCTAACACCAAACAGCAGACACAGCCTTTCTTTCCTCCCCGGTGAAGGTCATCTGGTAGTTCTGCTTTGTAGGGCTCCTTTCAAGAATCTCAGAGATCAACTGAATAAAGAATTTTGCCACTTTCATCTTCACATATTCACACTGGTCTTCTAACCTGACTTGGTCCCAGACTTCAAGATTGTCATTCCACCCAATAGCTTTGCTGAATTAAAGATCATCTAACATCCAGAGCAGAAGGCAGCACGAGCTTTCCAGACAGTCTAGCTGGCCTGCCATTGTTTCCTTCCCCAATCCTGTTGAGCACTCTGTGTGCACTTTTGTAGTATGGAACAAAACTAAACAATTTTCTGTTATAGAGTTTCACCTCTTTGAACTCTCCTTCACTGTGACATTTCAGATGCTTAGGCACACTGGCTACTGGGTAGCTCCAGCCTGTCCTCTCTGCGTGTCCCAGTGAGAGTGTTAGGTTCTGTGTGGTACAGCTGAGTCAAGAATAAAATAATGCAATAAAAAAACAGAGTTAGCCTTTGTATGTTATTACTATAAAATCCAAGAGGTTGTTGCTCTCATTCTGTCTCTTAGTTACAAGTAGTCTGTGTCACGTAATCCAAAGCAGAAAGCAGAGGGCATTGTCCTCATAGTTCAATCTAATCTCATATTGGCTCTACTGCTCAATTAAAAAAAAAATAAAGAATGATAAACTCAAATGCTAGTAGATAGACTGCTCACATATTAGATATTTAGAGCAAAATTCTCCTGGCAGAAAACCCTGTGATGCATATAAGAGACCTTGCATCTTTTACTTGTTGGGTAGATGCTGCTGACAGGAGCTCTCAATCACTGTACTTATTTTGAAGAATGAACTGCATTTTAGCAACTTTATTCCAGTTTCCAGGAGTTTCCATCTCATCTGTTAAAATGTTTGTGGTGGTATCAATCTGAAACAATTTATGTGGCAGCGGTAGCACCCTTTAGATTTCTAACAGATGAAGGATTTGAAAACTAAATTTTTTTTTTTTTAAGTTTGTAAGAAAATTATAACTTTCAGTAAGTTTCTTCCTGGGTTTACTTTTTTTTCCTGGCAAAAAATGCTGTTTTATCAAAATCAGTTTCCCAAATAAATCCCAATAACCAACTCACCCCCACCCCCCAAACTATCACTTTTGCGTTGCTGAAATGCTTCTTATTAAAAAAAATGGAAAAATAGATATTTCATTCTGTTATTAGAAGTTGAAATCTGAAATACTCTTTCAAATGCACCTACGAAGATGTTTGAACTGGCTTGATTATATACAAATAAATATTTTTTAAGCAGATTTTTTTAAAATGATTTGTAATTCCTTTTGCAAAGAAAATAAAACTACAGATTTTTCCACAGTTGGGGCATTCCTGTTTGCGTGCATGTCCATTGAAACGCAGATGCAACAGAACTCTAGTATGTGAAACTTCTTTGAGAAACCAAGTGAACTCTTTTGATATAGGTTAAATAGACCCTAAATTCAGGACAGTTTCAAAAAATACACAAAGCTCTACAGACAATACTTTAGTAATTCATGGTTTGACAGAGGAATTTACTTCATTTACTAGTATAGTTTGGCAAGGTGTAGTATGTGAAAATTACTAAAAGAGAAGCATCAAGGTGAAATGCAAATGAACAATGTACATATAGATTTGGTTCAGAAATGACCACTGTAGTCCACTCAAATCTCAATCTGCTGAGTTGTGGACATCTATGCAGTTTTATGTCCTGTAGCTGCAGAATCTGCAGGACATATTTCACAGCATAATTCAGGGTATCTATTATATTGTGCCATGCTAATCAAAATGCTCTTCAGTGTGAGGAAACTGAATCTAAAAAACCACCAAGAACTGAATATTTAGCAGGTCTTAAAAGATTAAAAAAAAAAAAAAGCTGCAATTTTAATCAGGCTCAAAATCTACTTTGGTCTATGTAAGTGTCTTGAGTTGATATATATGCTCTTAGAGCAAATTCTAGAGTAAGTTGAATGTGCATTTGACTGTTCTGAGTTTTCTTTTGTGAATTTATTGTGAAGTGTATATACTGACAAAGGAGACTCATAGAAAGATTTGGTTTGAGTGAGGCAGAAGGCAAAGCTCTCTGGAACTCACTTGTCCACTACAACTTTCCAAATGTTATCTATTTCACAGTAAAGTCATTTTGCTTTTTGTGCTCATCTTTGAGAATGTGAAACTTATCTCTTTCATTTTGAATGATTTATATTTGCTCAGGTTTCAGTTGTTGGATGTATGATTATTTCTATTTGCTCCATTTTTGCTAGTTTATTCTTTCCTATTAATGTGTACTAAAAATTAATAAACTTTTTTTTTTAGGAAATTGCTTTTTTTATGTAGGTCCAGATCTAGTGCTCAGAGTTGCAGTGGCTAATTAGTCTGTGTTTTTGAAGTTTCATACCAGCTATGCTGATGACAATATGATATACCAGCATATAAACCCTGTAAAAGCAGCTTGGTCTTTAGTGATATGAATGTCTTCTGTGCTTTATTGCCATATCCCACCCATTTTCATTCTGCCTTCCTAATTTAATAATATTCACCACAAAAATCATCATTCTCTACTAAAAAGTGTAAGGGCAACATGCATGCAATGTCTACATCTGTCTGGGCTTTTACCAAGGTGCTAAAAATACTGTCCTGCTTGAGAAGCAAGCAGGACAGTAACCAAAAATTTGTTTCCTAATGACTGGCTGAGTGTTCTGTCTGGAATTTAAGATAAAATATGACAAAGCTTCTTGCTTTGACTACCTTATGGGGGAACGCTTTGATGTAGAGATTAGGCTACAGAAAACAGTCCAGGATACTTCTTGACTCAGCTCCATTCTGCAGAATTTTCGATGCCTGATGTAGGCATCTTCTTGCTCAGCATTATTCTCCTTTTTGGATCCCTAATTTTTCCCATGATATTTTGTATCTAAGTTGATATTTGTTAGGAGACAAAAATCATGCTTTTTCCAGATCTAAGTCTTTTTTACATCTCACACTATTTTTAGTAGATGAAATTCTTTCTTTGTACCTCAGCAAAGACAAAACCCTCACCATGACTCTTTTCTAGCAACTAAAATCTGGTCTACAGTAGGAAAAGCCTTAAGCAGCTTCCTATCAAATATTTGGTCTTGGCGAGGAACATGGCTACATGTGCTTATACCTAATATTTCAGCAATCCACCATCTCTTTGGCAATGTTACATAAACCAGTGTGGTGGTGCACGTTTTATTTAATTTACCTTCCCTCATTCTGTATTGCTTTTGTCATCTGTCATGGGTTGACACTGGCCAGATACCAGGCACCCATGCAATCCACTCACTCACTCCCCTCTGCAGCTGGACAGAGAAGAGAAAATTTAACAAAGGATTCATGAGTTGAGATAAGGACCAGAAAAGACATTACTCATTAAATGCTATCATGAGCAAAACAGGTTCTAATTAGAGATATAAAGTTAATTTATTGCTAAAAAATCAGAGCAGGATAATGAGAAGAAAAATAAGACCTCAAAAAAACCTTCCCCATTCCCCTCCCTCCTTCCAGCACCACCTCCTACATCAGCAGAATAAGGAGACAGGGAAAGAGGGATGTGGCTTCATCCCACTGCTCAATGGGAAGAGTTGTTTGCCTGCTGCACCACGGGAGAGAGTTCTCCATCAACTTCTCTGACATGGCTCCATCTCACAAGCAATAGCTCTCTGTGAGCTGCTGCAGTGTGAGTCCATCCCAAACTACTGCAGTGTGTGCCACTCTTCCACAGGGTGCAGTCCATGAAGGACAGGCTGCTCCAGCCTGGGAGCAGGGGCCTCTCTCTGAGGGTCTGCAACAGGATCACAGTCTCCTCTCAGGCATCCACATGCTCCAGCATGGGTCTCCTCCATGGGCTGCTTCTCCATGGTCTGCACCACATGTGGCGGGGAAATCTTTACTCCTGTGCCTGGAGGACCTCCTTCCCCTCTTTCTTCACTTGGTATCTGCAAAGTTGTTCCTCTCACATGTTCT
This sequence comes from Pseudopodoces humilis, assembly GCF_049639895.1. Classification (NCBI taxonomy): domain Eukaryota; kingdom Metazoa; phylum Chordata; class Aves; order Passeriformes; family Paridae; genus Pseudopodoces; species Pseudopodoces humilis. The sequence goes on along the minus strand of NC_142200.1, from coordinate 96,234,777 downwards.
CACTCTGCTCTTCTCTGGCCACAATGAAAACTGCTCCCCAAACTTTGTTTTGATTTGTTTTTAAATCTGTTATCAAAGAGGCATTGGCGCCATTTCTAATTGGCCCAGCCTTGGCCAGCAGCACATCTGTCTTTGGAGCCACCAGAGATTGGCTCTGCTGGACATGGAGGAAGCTTCTAGCAACTTCTCACAAAAGCCACCCTGGTAGCCCCCCTGCTACCAAAAGCCAGGCCATGGAAACCCAATACATGCATATGTATGGCAGTTCTGTAACAGAGAATATCCCATAAGGAATAGTACAATATATATATGTGTTGTGCTGTGAGTTGTGAAAAACCTGAGGCCAAACAATCATTAGTTAGAAATTAGTTAAGAAGCAATGTTGTATCTTTTTTAATTGCTTGTTATAGCCCTATCATTAGGATTTAAGACCTTCTTTTATTGAAGCAATTGTTTCTAACAATGAGAGATAGTGGTGTGCACTCTTTGCGACACAAGAAAACGTGCCAGTATCTGAAGATGGATGAGGAAATTTGGAATTAACAGCTATATAGATGCCCATCTCTAAGCAAATGAAAGCCAGAATTCGTAACTGAACTCAACTGTATCACAAAAGTGGTATTCCCATATACTTTGTTACCTCCCACGTTGATAAAAGATCTAAACTTTTCTGAACACAGGATGAGACTTTATTATTGTCTTTGGGTACTTCAACATGCTGAAAGGATAGAAAGAAAAAAATGCAATGAAGGATAACTTGAATAGGGCAACTAAAGATTCTATGTCTATATGCCATAAATAGGCTTTTGTCCTAATCAGTATTTTTGATTACTGCATCTGAGATATAAGCCTAGCCTTGGTAAAAGAACGAAGGGGAGGATTCTGGAGACCCTGGGAAAATTTTAAAAATAGAAGAAGAAACAGATTCATAATTTGAATCTGTACAACAAGGCATATAAAAAGGAATTTTCAAGATAAGGACAAATGACAATCACAGATAAGAGGTTTTCCAGAATTCAGTTGAATCGGGACCCTAAGCCTTTTCAAAGGCTTTAAACATTAAATGAAAGCATGAAGACCCAAAAATCTGCCACATAAACAGTTAAACTGAGATTGTCACCAAATTGGTGTAGGAGAATGAAACTTCAAAAGAGCTTCTCCTCATCTTCTAATCCTTCCCAGACCCTGGAAATAATCCGTGCAGACAGCCAGCCTTCAAATGGCAGAAACATTCTGAGGAGGAGGCTGAATCTGATGGTCTCCACACATACCTACAGAGTAGGCTGGTATGGAGGGGGAATGTTGTTTCTAACAGCTACCTCTAAATAATTAGCTAACATATCTTAGCTATTTATATAATAGAATAAACTGCTTTATTAATGGTTCTCTGAATATGAATTAACAAAAGGTTTTGTCATTTCAGGCATATATCTACTGTTCTTCCAGAAAATTGCATTTAGTTCATTACAGATAATGTGCTAAAAACAAAGAATTTCTAGAATATGTCTGCTTTTATGGCTTTTTTCTGTTAAATTCATTTTTGTGGTCTCTGCTATTTGCCTACAGTACCTACCTACCTAGCTATCAATAAAACATCTGGAAATAATCAGAACACTTGCATCATTCAATTTTCCACCAAAGAACTGCTAAAATTTGTATTGGAAGATGCCCAGTATTTAACTTAAAACAGACATCTGGAGCAAGAAGAGTGCCAAAATGTGTTGTAATTGAATTATCATTTTTAGTCACCCAATTCTGCTGTCCTGTAATTTCTAATACTCATTTTTGAAATTACATGTTGATGTGTTTGAGAAATGATGGTATGCAGACGTAACAGATGAGGTGTCTCTTTGTTCCAGTGGAGTGGTGAGTAGTTGATATCTAGCAGTTTACTTTTTTTTCCCCTCCTGCCTGTTGGCATTCTTTTTGTTAATCAACTGTTGTTTTTTCACTTTCATCTATTAGTAATAATTTCTTATTGGTGGAAGGGGGTTGTTGGAACCCTTGGAAGAGACAACTCCTTCCAGAGTGTTCTCCTTTAAATTATCCCAAACCAAGACACCTACATCCCTCCTGACAGGGCAGATAACATTATTTCTAGAACTTCCTAATGTCCGACACATCTTTGCTCTTCAAGCTTAAATATCTTTTTTTTTTTTTCCTTTTATGGGTGCAATGAAATATATGTTACACTCAAATATGTCTTCCTGATGATTTTTATAACAATATTGCACTGACTGACAATATAGCAAGCCACATATAATAAATCTGAACTAAAGCAAAATGCGTTCTACATAATCCTTTCTAACCTTTAAAGAAAGATGATCATGAAATGCTAGGATATTTTTCTTTGCTTGAAAATCATTAATATCTAACGAGTTGGAAAAGCTCATGTACAAGCATGTAGGTCTTCTGGCTGCCTAACTGATGATCTCTGATGTCATAACATCTGAGGTCACAGTCTCAATGATGTATGGAATATAACAGTATTAAATGAAGCCAGATGATTCACAGGATAATTTATGTTCTTCTTCAAACAGGCAGAAATTCTATTAAACTACCAATGATCTTTACATTTTAATGCTAGATATAGATTTTGTGTTGTGGTTTTGTTTGCTTGTTTTTTCAAATGCACTGCAGAATTCTGTTCTTCAGCCAATCAGAGAGTCAAATTATAAGTAGAATATTATCTTGTTTTTTAGTAAATTATATGCATCAGTCCATGTCACTGATCGATGATCAGGGACTACAAGGTGATCATTTATAGGACACAACTACAGTATTCTGTTTGTACTTTTCTTTAAAGGAGCTTGCTGGTAACTGGATTCATATGATGAGGGAAGTTTCCTAGGCTTCTTTCTTCAGTTCTCTTTGTAGCCACCATAGAAGAATGGCTATTGTTTCTCAAAATGGTCTCTTTTTATTTTTAAATTTGTGCTTCACTTTCCCATTTATTGGGTTTGTAGAATGATGGAGCTATTGCATTAAACAGATAATGCCTGAAAGAAATGTGACAGGGAGACTGGTGTCTAGGACAGAGAAGTGCTAGTAAATTCATACACTACTACATTGTTTGGCTATTGTCCTGAAAAAGATTATGTGTAGCACATAGATGTTCTCTCATGTTCTGTTGGCTGATTGTTTTGACCACATCATTGCATTGGGAAGAATGTATGTTGTGGTTAGCAGAGGGTTAGCCAACACCTGTTCCTCTCTCCCACTTGTGCTTGTGGTACAGCAAGAAAAGAAGTTGTCTGAGTGCATTGTCTTGCTTAACTCTTCATATCTTCTGTACAGAAATGAGGAGGTTTCACAAAAGATTTCTTCTCTCTTGCCATTTCTGTGTAATAGCATGATGTACACCATGATTCAGCTTCACATTAATACTACAATGGAATTGCTTTGATATGATATTATAGAAGAACATTTAAATCAAAACATGAAACTTTAATTTTGAAGGTTGGCTGCTCAACTTCTTATCCTCTTTAAGGCTGTACTGTCCAGGACTAGAAATATTAGAGGCCTGCTAAGTAGGAAAGGTTTTATGCAGAAGTGTACCTGCCCGTACCAGCTCTGAATTCAACCAAAAACTCAAAAACTGCTAAAGCAATTTCCCATTAGGGAAGAGAGTGTATTTCTTAGAAATCTCTTCCCAAGGAAACTTTTCTATGTTTTGTAAAATGGACAGTGAACTGTATGAGTGAACTAGTTGGAGGCAATGCACTAGTGTCTTTCCAGTGTAGGAACTGAAAGTTTTAAAGTGTATCTTTTAAACATGATTCTTTCCAGAAAATATGTTTCTTTTATTCCCACTGGTATGAAAGTTTAGAATTGTATTGCCAGGTTTGAAAATGAAAATCAGAATATTACAAACTTCTTTGGAACAGCAAAGTAAGTTTTCTGCTACATGTAGTTTTTAGATAAATTGAGTTTCAGCATGACAGAAATGTAGCTCTGAAAATCTCTGCTGAATATCTCTGGTTGTGTGACCAATATCTGGTTGTGTGACCAATATCAAGTCCAAATCTGATGCCATTCTCTGGCTTGGAGGCAGTTGGTACGTCATATCCTGCCTTATCCCAGCGTTTTCCATGTCAGTGATCTTTTCTAGCACAAATCTCCACCTCTGTGTACAGAACTACATCATTTCATTCAATGAAAAACATCACTCTGTAAGTTTTAATTCATCTAATCTGATGTACCATGTAGAATTTTTGGTGAAATAGAAAATGGATACTGACTTGACTAAGAAATGACAGGTTAAAAAGCCTTTTTAGAAAGTTTTATTTTTATGAAAAATTGATCAGAAGGTAAAAGTGTAATTGATATACAAAATATTGATTTTATTAACAATTTCAGTTTTTGGTTCTTTGGGTTTTTTTGTTTGTTTGTTTGTTTTTAAAATAAATTTAATCCTTGAGGGAACTCAAGTTTCAGACCTGATCTCTTCCCACAGTTTCTCCTAAAAATCCAGTTATTCAAATGTCCTATATCTCTGGACACAAGATAACAGCTAGTTTTATGGCCCTTGCTATTCTGATTCTGCAGCAGTAAATAATACTATTGAAAATCAATTCCAACAGCCTTTACATATAGTTATGCCAAATTTTATTACCTAGGTAAAGATGGCTTATCAACTTTATTTAATTTGTAGCAAAAAATACAGAAATATATTTTAGTAATATGAACTTGGTAGCACTTGGGAAGGCTAGTCAAGTAAAAATTATCAAAGTTTTCTTAAACCCTTAGTTATCCAAGTTGCTAACTACCTACAATATGATTATTGGATGTTTACATTGTTGAATGTCAAAGCAAATTTTGGTTGGATGAAATTAGGCCTTAGACAGATTGTACTTTTACTAAATGCTATATGACAAAAAGCATACTTTAAGTGCAGAATCACCAAAAATTCTCTGAAATTGTACCATCCTAACTCTATCTTGGAATAAATATACCAATAATTCAGATGCCTCAAAGGTATTTTTATCAACTGTCATGATCAGATGATCAGATTTTTGTTTTTTTTAATTCACAGCTAACAGCTTCTCAATTTTACTAATGAAGCAGGCAGGAAAAGTACCATTTTAATACCTCTCTGTTACACAGAACAGATCTTCCATGTTCTTTACCAGAAAGCCTGGAACTACTACACTTCAAAAAGTAGAATAATGTTAACTGACTTGACATACAGACAACTGTAGATAGTGTCTCTTAGACTGTGGGATTTAAAAATACTACTACTACCATCTTCTGTTCCCCTGGAAATTCTAATCACTTTGCCTCTTAAGAAATTTGTAACTATCAATTGAATGTGAGCATGACCACACATACATGTAATTGGAAAGAGGAAGAGTAGGGCTTACTGATGAAAGCTCCAGCAATGTCTGTGTGCACTGAAAATTGATCTCTCTTTAGCACACATGTGACTTCCATTCTTTTGACATTTCAGCACCTGAGAAATTTAATATGTATACGCTGGTAGGTAAGCCCTTAATCCCAATGTTACAACTCAAAAGCTATGACACAGAGAAGTTAAGTGACTTGCACAATATTATTATTATTATTATTATTATTATTATTATTATTATTATTATTATTATTGTTATTATTGTTATTATTGTTATTATTGTTATTATTGTTATTATTGTTATTATTACTACTACTACTACTATTATTGACTTAAATTAATGATGAAATCTTTAAATAAGAGAAAAATGCACAACTAAACACAGTAATAATTTGTTCAATCACTAACATGATGGTAAGGTCCACAAGTTAATTTTAGCAGTCTGTTCCTGCCTAATTCCATGGAATTTAACAGCAGTCTGTCGATGTGGAAAGCTGGTTGAGAGCAGAATAGGACGTACTGCTGTCACCTGAAAAGTGCAGCAGTTTGCCACAGCACAACTTGGCATACATGTATTTTTCAGGCTTCCCAAGAAAGCCAGTACTTAAATATTAGTAGCAAATGTAATTTAATAGCTTTTTAAAACTCTTGTGGTGAGTGGGGAAGGAGATGGGGAGGTTGGGCTTGCACTTAGAACTTCTGTTTACTTAATAAAACCTTTTAAAGCCATGGCCCCTGTATCCATGTCAAAAGCCAAGTCTAAGGTGCCATTTCAGTTTCAAATGAAACTATCATCTGTATTTTTTTGTTTGTTCATTATTGACTCATCTCTCAGCTGAGCATTTTAAACAGAGCATAGAAATGAAAAGATTGTATATCTGCCCAAACCTGCCAAATTTAAAATAATGCAGCATGTTTGCAACCACACTTATAACAACCTGGTTCTAATCATCTAGGGGGTGATGCGTTTCCATCATCTTGAAGTGACTGTGCCTTGTGCTTTGCATCATGAGCAAATATTTTTTTTCAGAGTAGTTACCAAGGCAAGAACCTGATTGCCAGTCTTGAGAGGCAACCTAAATTAAATGGCTCTCACTACTTTCTACAGCTGAAATATGCCTTGAAAACACAATTAAAGGAACAGCTTGAAGAGATCAATTTGTTTGCTGAAATTTCATGTTCTAGGGTCAGTAGGGAATTCCTCAGGTGCCTCATCCAAGCTGCCTCCAAAGGAGCTGGCACAAAAGCCTTGGGAGATCTGCAGCCTCAAGTGGTGGCTAGGGATTGGATGGGATCTTTTGGCATCTCAGACAGTACCAGATGCCTTACAGATTTTAGGCCATGGAATAAAGTCCTGCACCCTTCAAGTTGCAGAAATTTTCTGTAGAGAGGATCATCCTGTACATTCTGTGGTAAATATATTTTCTTTAAATCTTTTTAATTTTAAAATAGCATAAAAACTAAAATACATTTCTTCATTGATGTGACATAAATTTGGTAAGGATAAGCATAGAAATAGGTTTTGTCTGTCATAATTGAAAAATTAGTTCATGCAATGTCCTGGTTTTGGCTGGGATAGAGTTAATTTTCTTCTTAGTAGCCTTGGTTTGGATGTAGCATGTGAATAATGCTGATAACATGCTGATGTTTTAGTTGTTGCTAAGTATTGCTAACCCTGAGCCAAGGATTTTCCAGTTTCCCATGCTCTGCCAGTGAGGAGGGGCACAAGAAGTCCAGACAGAGCAAGTCCAGGACAGCTGACCCAAATTGGCCAAATAGATGTTGTATACCATAAACACAGTCCAGAATATAAACTGGGGGAGTTGTCTGGGAGCCACTGACTGCTGCTCAGGGCTGAGCATCACACAGCGGGTGGTGAGCTGCGGCATTGAGCACCACTTGTTTCTCCTGGATTTTATTCCCTTCTCTGTCTCCCATCATTAATATTATTATTATTATTATTGTTGTTGTTGTTGTTCCTGCTGCTGCTATCATTTTGCCATTTGCATCATTGAATTTTCTTTTACTTCAATTATTAACCAGTTCTCATCTCAAACAAAGATGGCTAATTTTTTTTCCAAGTCTCCTCCCCACCAGGGAGCAAGGAGTAAGCAAGTGATTTCATGGTACTTAAGTGCTTTCTGGGGTTAAACTATGACATGCAATATTTAAAATTCTTTGTATGTTCTTTTTTTTTTAACATGAAGTTAGGTTATAGTTGGCAAGCTGAACTGTCTGAACTGTCTTGAGTTAAAACAATGTGTTATTTCTAGATATATCTCTGGTATTGTTTTATTCAGCAAAGAGGCACATTATGGTACTTATCTCTTTTTCTATTTTTTAGATCACTGTTACTATAATAAAGATTCCTCCAATCTGAAAAAGCCTACTGGAAAATTATTTCTAATGTAATTAAAGGTAAGATCTTGCCCTCACATAAACAGTTCATCCTTTTTCATTAGGGATAAAAATCATTAGGGATAAAAAACAAGTGCATTTAGGCACTTGACTTCTTGTTCTAAAATGTTATAACGTATCTGTGAAAAGAAAATGAATGCATTTGAACTCAAGTAACTCAGTAGAAGGATTGTTGAAGAGGAATTTGCTATTGTTATTTGTGTTTGCCAGCTTTTTACCTCTTAGCACATTTTGATTATTTTTAAAGGAAAACAGCATTCAAGAATTAAGTTATCCTTTGATGACCACATCAGGACGTTAAAGTAGGGAAAGCCAAAAACTGAAAGAAATGGTTACATCCTTCTGTTATGGGACAGCCAATATGACCAATATGACTTTTATCAAGGATTTAATTTCCAGTGCTTGGTGACACAAAAAAAAAAGAGTAATTTTATATTGAAAGTTAAAGTGTATTATATAAAATGAAGAGCTTAAAATATAGAACAAATTTCCTGAGAGAAAAATAATTTCGAAAGAAAAGAAAAAAGAAAAGGAAAAAAACCAAGAAAAACCCCAAACATTAAACATTCATAAGTCATATTTGTATGGCTCGTAACACAGTAGTAACAACAGCTCTTCAAAATCCACTTTAAATTGCAATCCCTGGTAAACAAAACCATATGCCACTGAGTACCCTCTTTCTCTCATGGAGCTTTATTTAGTTTATACATATATACATGTTAAAGGATACTTCAGCTTTAGTTTAGACTAAACTGATGGCAGCAGGGGAAAACCACATTTCCTTAGAGATCTACTGAACAGTAGAGGTGAAGTTTTTACGTCAGCCTGTACTTTCAGCAGCTGAAATTGCCAAGAACTTATTGAAGCCCCAGAACTTTCTGAAACATTGTAAATAAGCAACATTCTTTCATAAATTAATCTATCCCTCTGTTTTTATAGACTTTTTTTCTGCCTTATCCATTTTTCTGGTAGCAGTGATTAGAAGAGTGGCAAAAGTTTTTGAAGATTGATGAGCTGCAAGCTTTTTATTTTCTTTTTTTATTTTTTTAAGAAACTGAAGGCTTTTTTTTTTTTTTTTTTCCTTGGCAAGATAAAGAATAGAAATAACCTGGAGATTGCATGGAACAACTTCTAAGTGTATCACAGTTGGAGCTGAAGCATATCTCAAAATCTCAGATGGGCTACAGCAGCCACAATGGCAAGGTCTTTGGAGTCTCTTCCCCCTTGGGATACAAAATCTGCAGGTGTACATCATGGAAATGCTTAGGTCTCTCAGTCCAACAGTTGTTCTCCTTCCTGTATGTGGATGGGTATTTTCCAAATTTCTGCCACATATATAAACTGGATAATTTATCACATACACAGTGACATTTCACTAGTCAGAATAAAGGGTGCCCAGGAATCTAGTTGTTTATTTCTACACTTATGGAAATCACAGAATTCCAACCATACCAACACAGATCCTGATTTTCAGAATACCTAGGTCTGGAAATGCAGTGAAGAAAAACAGCATATGGAAGGTAAGGAAGAAATAAAAGAGACTTAAAACCCACACACAGCATACAATAAGATGAGAGGGTAAAATCAAACACAAAGGATATTTCGGCACAATATGGGGTAGTTAACTTGACATTTTTACTGGGGATTTGCTGAAAAGTACTGTACGAACAAGATAAATTTACATAGACTGGTTCAGTTCTGTATGTATTTTGACCAGTTAAGACTGCTTATTCAGAGCATCTCATCTAGTTCCCTGAAAAATATGTTTCAAGTTTGCTGTGATCCTATTTAGAGTCCATGGGAAAATTGCCATTGATAATGTCTTAGACCAGATTCTTGTTTTCTTGTACAACCCCAGTTAAGTCAGAAGACCAGTATCACAAGCCATACATCCAAAAAATTAAGTTGTCAAATAAAAAATTATTTTATGGAAATTCCACCGCATACTGTCTGTTTACTAAAAACAAACACATGATGTCATAGACTTGAGTTTATTTTACAAGTCTGTTTCCAGCTTTGTTTCAGAAAAATGCAAGATCATTAGATATCTTCAATAATGCTTCAAATAATATAATAGTCATAACAAGGGAAAAGCAATTAATTTGTTACGTCACACACTTGCCATTCCACCACCTGAAAATTCAATCAATGGAACACATGGCCAGTTGATTTTAGTTTGAATCACATCTTCAACTGGGAGACCATCACATAATTCCAAGATCTGCCTAGAATTCATATAATCATAGAATAGTATGACTTGGAAGGAACCTTAAAGACCAACTAGTGCCAAACCCCCTGCCTTGGGCAGACACACATTCCACCAGACCTGGTTGCTCAAAATCCCATCTAACCTGGTCTTGAACACTGATAGGGATGGAGCATCCATAACTTCTCTGAACAACCTGTTTCAGTGCCTCAGCACACGCACAGTAAAGAATTTCTTCCTAATATCTCATATAAACTTACCCTCTTTCAGTTTGAAGACATTTTCTCATGTCCTATCACTACTTACCCTTGTAAAAATTCCCTTCTGAGGTTTCTTGTATGGTGGCATTAGGCACTGGAAAATCCTGTGAGGTCTCCCTGGCACTTTCTCTTCTCCAGGCTGAACAACCCCAACTGTCTCAGCCTGTCTTCACAGGTGCTCCAGCCCTCTGATCATTTTTGTGACCTCCTGTGGACTCGTTCCAGGAGGTCCACATCCTTCTTATTTCTAAGGTCCCAGAACTGAACACATTACTTCAAGGGGAGTCTCATTTATAGCAGCTCAGGAGCTGATTCTTTCATAATTTTATTCAATTTTTTAAAAAAATTATTTTATTTTAACTCAGCATATCACTGAATTCTAAATTATGACTGACTGATTTTGCCTGGGTGTGTACTTCTTCATGCTGGCTGCTACTGCTACTTACTGGAAAACAGTGCTCCTGATCCACCAGTGCAGATAATTATGCTTCTTAAAATCCAAGACTTGTAGCTTTTCTAATTTTAACACCCTGTCATTCCACTTCCATGCAGTTATGAATTTTTCATAGGGGAAAAACCCCCATCTGTAATCGCAAGGGTGTCATTACCTCATCTTTCTTCAAATCTCTAGTATTCAAGCAAATGAAATGTAGAATCCTCAGCCATTACTAGAGACTTCTCATCAGATCTTTGGATTTTCTGAGCATTTACATTGACAGGGTTAACTCTTTCATGATTTTAAAATACTAAAACTACTTCTTTTAAAAAACTTTTTGTAAGACCATTTTGAGTGATGACATACATTTACTGCATAGAGATTCTTCTATAGTGCAGTACTTAATGGTAGTGAAACAGTCCTAAGTTCCTGAGGTCCAGGTTTGTCCATGCATTTGGCAATATTGTATATCAGAGATGCTGGGCTCTTTATATCCTGCTGCACCCAAAAACCTGCTGATTTTCAAAATCAATGAAGCCATGTGCTGTGCAAGTCGAAGTGTAGTACAGATTTAAAGTATGTGTTTCTGAAAATCTTTATTTTGCTGTTTGGAGCAGGGCTCTATTATTTAGTGGTATTCATCTTCTGACATTGCTCAGTCTAAAGCAACCTACAGTTGAGAATTATGCCATGAAAGAGGGGTAAAAACTTTATATTATGTATATAGCTGACTTTAGCTGAGCTTTTTTGACCATTACAAATTATGTGTCTGCAATTGTCTTGGGAAAATGCAACACAGAACCCTTGGATATTTGTGTTCTTGTGCAATGTTGTTTGTTGAAACTATTTGGAAAACACTGTAATTGGTAAGTTTACTTTCTAACATGACATGACATGACATGACATGACACAACATGATATGCACAATAACTTTAGAATTACTTTAATTCAATGCTTTCAGTTGTCTGAAACTACTGATCCATGAAGTGAAGAGGAAATTTCTATAGAAAAGTATTTGTCATTTACAAATAATATCCTATTTGTGTTCAGTGTTTCTCTCCATACAAGCAAAGCAAATGAGATGTTCAAAGATTTTCTTTGGTGTTCAGAAAGAACACAGAACAAGTGAATTATCAGGTCTAGAGTGTAAGTTACCACTTGAACCTGGGACACATTCAATGCCTCCTGAACCACTTATTTATGCTTGACAACCTGATTCTTCATTAACTGTGTGTATGACATTGTAACAACTACAAATGTAGTGTTTTAATATGCAACCATGTAAATCAAAGAATATTGTATTTTTTATGGAGACATATATAGACTAGGCTTAACAAAGTTAGGCTTGATTTATTCTCAGAGACAGAATATTTTACACAGACTTTTCATGTACTCATTGTTAAGAGATTAGGCCTGCAATTCACATTGAAACCAAAATTCATTCAAATTCAGTATGAAGGTGGCTTTCCTCTTTAACAATTGAAGAGTTGCCATTGACATTCAGTTTCTGATAGGGCAAAATCTCAAATGGTGATTCATGCACAATAAAGCCCAAGGGAATTATTTCTCCTATATTGGACATGACATGACAGTTATAAGACACCATGACTACACAGTATGAAAGGAACACCAAGGAGCCTAGAAATATATTTAGCAGAGACTAACACACTGAACAGGATGCATGAAAGAGAAGGAAGAGAGAAAAGGCAGATATCCAAGTTGTATCCATCAAATATTATAGCAATAAAACTATCTGAAGATTGTACTCTGTTCTCTCAGATGTAATTGCATCTCTTTCCAATATTTTAGTCCTCTCCTTCTTTTAACCCTCCACTAACATCAGTATTACCCATGTTAATCATCTAAACTTTAGCATATCTATCATGCTTCTCATTTCAACCTAAATGCCTGCTGAAGCAGATTACTGTTAAAACAAAACTTTAATTTATTAGATTTAAATTGATCTTTTCTCTCTATTTATTTCTAAAAGCTTCACAGGTCACATAAGAGAAAGGAATTGGCAAACATTATAATAGAACCCAAAGAAAGAAAATAAACTTGCCCAAATATCCTTTACCAACAAATCAAAATTAGGATTGTAGCTCTTTCCACCCTATGAATATACCCAGGCAACTAATCCACAACTGAAATACAGCTTGCTAGGGAAAATGTATGTATATTAATAAGGTCAATATCCCTCTTTGTACCACCAGGGTTCTGTGCCACTCGAAATTCTTGTTGTTGATCAGAATATTATTTTAAAAGCAGGCCTTTAATAACTTTGCCGTTTGTAATCAACACTAAATAGGTGCGTGAGGATTAAATCCTCTGTTTTTTTGATTACCAGCATGGCCTTTGTCTTTGGAGACACCATTACTGTTAGCAAAGCACCTTATCTATGAAAATCTTTAGTTCAACCTAATATTATCTCAATTTGTAAAACTGCTGTTTTCTTGACATCATGCAAAAGACAACATAGAAGACACATAGTGCCTAGGAAAACTGACAGGAGAAAAAAGATTTCTAGCTATTCATGATATAAGTAGTTCTTTTAGATTTCCTCTTGAGCTTGGTAAAATATTTGTTAGTTATGTGAAAGTTGCCTTGCTTTTGGTTATGATTGCCTAGTTTATTATTACCACTGTCAATCACCAACATCAGCTAAAGCAAACTGACAGATATTTGTGGGTTACAGCTGACATAAAGGCCCATTCTGAGGCATTCTTTGGAAGTCCTTTCCTTGGTTTTAGCGTGATATTTTATCTATCTTGCATTTTAAAATTTTATCTGCCTTGCTTTTTTATCTCTACTGATAAAGATTATGATAGAAAAACCATCAGTGTATTATTTTTGCACAGAGTATTGTGGACTAAGTCTTCTTTTTCTGAGTAAAATCAAGAAATTATGTGGTTTTCTTATTCCTTTCCCTTTTTGTCTTAATCCTGTGTTTTTCTCTTTTCTGACACAGGTTAGCATTTCCTTTCTCTTGCTCTAGCTCTTGGCACTAGGTTTTGGTTGGGCAAAGCTATGTCCCTTTGAAGTATACAATTGGGCTCGCATTCCAAAACCTACCAAAGTCTGAGTTTGCACATTCACTTTAAAAGCTGTTTTACACCAGCAGTTCTTTCTAGTCTCTCTCCCTTTTAGTTTCCCTGGTGCTTTTGCATGTTGTACTACATATTAGTGCATGGAAATATCATCTTAATAAGGTCAATTTCCCTAAACAGAGGGGGGAAATGATGGGTGAGTGCCAAGTTCCAACAGAAGTCATTACTACCTCAGCATTTACAGAAACATATGAACTTAATTCAGGTAAAAGACCTGTAAAAGACATGTCATTCTCCTGATTTCTTCCAGTGCTAATAATCAAAAAATTTACAGGCAATACAATATCAGGAGTGGAATAAGATTAAAACCACGACAAAAGAATTCTTGATCATGAAGCTTCAATGGGTGTTCTGGAGCTTTTTTTTTTTTTTCCCCTCAATAATTTTGTGTGTGTTCATGTAGGTTTTTATTATTATTATGAAAACTCCAGCACACAAAGACCCTTTTAATAACTTCACAACAACCATTTTCTACAGAGGTTTCACAAGTAAATAAGAGAAATAAAAAAGAGAAGATTGAAATCTGTCAGGTAAAAAAAAATCTAATTGGAATGTTTCAATTTTTACATGGACAGGCAAGTATCTGAAAGAAGGGCCACCATTTACAGCTGGTAAAAACTGGTATTCCATTATCTGGTTTATAGATAACAATAAACTCTGATAACTAATTGTTAAGTACATACCAGATACAAATTTGTTGGAGGATGGAGATGCTCTATGACTAAAATGAAGTTTTCAAGACTTCAGGACTCTGATCACATGTAATAGATGTATTGAGCAAGGTGCTTAGATGTTCAGTTTTTAAATGGAAATATAAGCAAATATACCAATCACCTGTAAATTGCTAAATGACTAGGATTGATTAACTCCATGTTTCTAAAAGCAGGCAGTATATTTAGTTGTCTTAAACTTTTACTTAGGTTTATTTTTAAACTTGACCTACATTTAGGTTGCAAGACGGAAAATTCTGAGTATGAACAAAGTAAGATCTGCAATTAGGTTATACACTGAACTAAATGCATTGCAGAAGAAAAAATGCTACTTATATCACAGTTTATTAGGCAGACAGCACATTATTATTTTAAAAAACAGAGGCAAGACTGATTGGAGCCTTCGATATGCAAATACATAATGGAGGGATTAGTAGACTTAACCTATGGTTCAATGTAGGGCATGCACTGGATTAAGTCCAGGAGATTTTATACTGTGGTAAACAGTATTTGAAGATGAATGTATCAAGTTTGTTTTATGCTAAATTTTACTGTGTTTTAGCTGGAAGAAACTCTCCTGGCTGCACATTCCTGGAAATGCTTACATGTTCCGTGATCTGTGCCTTCCATTTTTGCCAAGGACACAGAACATCACCACTGGGGAGAACCAGCAAAATACAGGTTAGCTATTGGGTCATGTGGTCCTGTCACTGAGAAAATACTCTGAAGGTGTGTTAAAGTGGGATTGGAAGGATGCAAGGGGAGGACAGAAACTGATAATCAACTTTCTCTCCCTTTCTGTGGTGGCAGCATGGAGAATGTCTGTCTCCCTAAAAGCACTGCAGTTTGCATACTGGAAAGCTCCCCACAGGCAGAAGCTTGACTGAAAACATTTCAGTAAAAATGAGTTCTGCTGTCCTTGAAAGATGTCTTTCAGCAGGCTCTGTATAATAACTCACTCCTTTTGAAAAATTGGAAGAGAGGCAAAAAGATAGGATAGAAAGCAAAAAGCAAATCTCCACACAAAAAATCCAAATAAATAAATTAATAAACAAATGTGAAAAACTTAGTACAAGGGGTTTGGGTTTGTTTGGATTTTTTTGTGAATGTCTGCCTTTAACAAACTCAGAGTATCTTCTTGGACATTGAGTGTTCTGGTCCCCCAGCACAACAAAAGTGAATCTAGAAATGGTTCCAAATAATTTGCACCCTGGAGATTGAGCACTCTGGCTGAAACTGCAACACAGGGATTGAATATCTTCTCATGTCTTACTAGTTTCTCAGGAAGAACCTCTTTCGCCATCCTGACCCATGACCGAATGTTGAAAGCAAGTATTGCCATCCCTTTTAGAACTGGAAGAAAAAAACAACCACCATTTAATTCTTTGACTTCAATTACCTTACTTTAAACATTTTTTCTTATTCTTTTTTCATGACTTTTCCAATGCACTAAAAAAATTATTTGACTTCCAATAATGTACCCTGTGTCAGGAAGACCTTCTAAGCCACTTCTCGGGCTAGGCACCTGTATATACGGGTCCCTAGCTTTCTTATCTCAGCAAGCTTTGCAGACTTGAATATAATGTTGTCAAGATACATGGAGGAATGTAAAGCTACTTTTATGTTAGCTAAAGGCTATCTTAAAGTTACTGTTAGTTAGGGTGTCACTGAATAAGTAAAATAAGAAATTCTGTCACATGTATCTTGGATTCCAAACAAAAAACTACACTATAGAATAGTCATAAAATTGGAAGCAATTATGGCATGTATGTAAAAATCTAAAACCATCTTTACAAAATGAATTAGTAACTTGAAAACCAACTAGTATTAATAAAATTATTATTAGTAGTAGTAGTAGGAGTAGGAGTAGGTGCAAGAATAAGAAATGCACAGTGTCCATACAACCTCCCAGTTTTTCATTCTTTTCATTTTCTAACTTTCCTTATACTGCATTTAATTCTGGTTTTATGTCATTTTGCATAGTGAAATCTGTTTTCTGTGAGTACAATTATTTTCTAGCATGCAGAGATGCTTTTGTGTTTGTATTTTGTGATCATAATTAGGAGGACAAGTTTAGAAAATTTAGCTCATTGACAACATTAAAGAAAATGCTGCCAGCTGGCCTTTTTGAACCAGTCACCACGTTGAGTAAAATTTTTTTTCTCTTTCAACTTCTCACTCATCCTGTTTTTTTGTAAAATGAATGAGTCTTCACATCAGTTTTTATGTCAAAATAAATTACCCATAATTAATTTAATAATTAATTACTATGATAACTGCAGCTAGCCAGTCAAAAAACTAAAATAAATGGGAGAATTTTTTGCAGACTATAATCAGCTACCACACAGAATACATGTTATGCCACATATTGTTCTAGTATATTACTATGCTTCTATAATTGCATTCTCTGCAATTTTCAACATAATAAATTCTCATTGATGTAAATTTCATCAGTGAATATGTTTCATTGCAATTAGAGGGTAATTAGAGACATTAATTACATGACCCTGCCTCGGTGTGAGGGTTGGACTAAATGATCTCCAAGGTTCCTTCCAACTCTAACTATTCTGTGATTCCTCAGCAGTAATGCACACCAGTCTTAACAGCACTCTGTTGTAACCATTTCATAGTATTATATTCAGGAAGAGAAGTGCTTCAAAAAGAACTTTGCACTTCATAGCCAAGGGAAGAGTAGCCAGCCAAGGGTACTCTAAGACAGAAATAGAGTATAAGAAAATCTTTGCATGTAAAAAAAATTGGAAACATTTCTAAAAATGCAACAAGAATGAGTTTAATATCTGGAAAGCATGCCTTGTAGTGATATACCAAGAAGTTCAGTCTCCTTGGATTAGTGTTCTGGTCTAGAGCAAATCTGGGAGGAAACTTCCAAAGGGCTCCCTCTAGGAAGCCAATTCAAGCGACACCTCCTCCAGCTGGTTCAGGAAAAGATTTCCTTGGAGAAAAGTGGAAAAAAACCCCTGTTTATTTAACAAGCAAAGTATTCACAAGCATTAAAAAAAATAATATAAAGAGTAAAACCTCTTGCTGTTCTGAAGAGATGGCAAATTCAGAAAGTCCTTGTCATGGGGTGTAGCTCCGCTCACTCAGCCTCTTATCTGTCCCTCCTGCACTGGAAAATGACAAGGCCCAGGCCCTGGTGGTGCCAAGGTGGGCCACAGGTGTGAGCTCCTGGTATTTTTTTTGGGTTTTCAGTCCAGAGCAGGTTTGAGCAGCTCTAAGAAAAAGGAAAAAAAAAACCCAGTCTGGGGAACTTCTCTACCTCAGCTAGCTATAAACTAACTAAAAGCAAAGGAAACTGTCCCTTCTGCAGACAACACAGTCCAGGAGAGAGAGTGCAGGGGAGCAGGTGCAGCTTCTGAAAACAAACTGCACATTTCTCTTCCCCCACTTTGCTCTCAGAACCAGTCCTAAAGGTTCAGAACTTAATATCCAGCATAAACAGAACAGACAACTGGGGATACAAGCATCATAGTCACCCTAGGACAATCAGCCAAGAAGAAATTCAGGAAGGGAAGAAATTTATTGGTTGCAATTTCAAAGTTTCTGCATGTGTAAGGATTTCTGGTAGCAAACAACTGTTTATTGTACCATAGAAAGACATAACAAGACCAATATTTGGAGACACATTCATAGAAGATATGAGGCATTGATTTTAAATAGTGTGAGCAATTTAACTGTGGAAATACGAGGATTTGAATTGATAGTTTTCTAAAAGGACACTAATTTCCTGCTATTCAAACAGAAAAACAATGAATAAATTACTGATCTGTGTATACCATGACACAGAAAGTTCTAATTAATTTTTGGACTCAAAATTTATTATTTCTCTTTTCTATCTACAATATTTTCCATCAATGCAGCCTCCCCAACCTGATTAGACTTTATGCACCCTGCATTGATTTACATTCAGTGAATTCAATGAATTTCAGCTAAGGGCTGACTCCTGATGGTTCCTTTTTTATATGCATTGTATATAACCAATCAAAGACATCACAGAATTGAAATGGACACTGAACTTAATCCTGCTAAATTTTAACATGAAATGTCAGCCATGTGTAGAGAAAATAAAAATATTTGATCTACTGTAAAATATTTGTGGATTACTATATGTACATTTATAAGTAGGGATTGTATTATTTTATAGGGTTGTTTAAAATATAAGCAACACTAAATGGACTTTTTTTTTTCCTACTTGCTCAGCTGTCTTAATGGATATAGGCCAGAAAAGCTGATGCGAGGTAGTAGGAGAAGAAATGTAGATTTTTTTTCTGGCAGCAGGTTTGCCTTCTGCAGTGGAAATATTACCAACCCTGGAAGAAGAGTATGAACAGTTAAAAGATCTGCAGTTAAACTAACTTAATCTGTAAATGTGGTGCACTTAAAACTTTAGCAGTCGTGCAGGTGGGAACGGTAGGAAGGGCAGGAAAAGGAAATACAGAAGGAAAGAGAAAGGGCTGGATTCTGGCCAGGATTGCAGGGAGTCAGCAGGTCAGACTGAAGCAGGGTAGCTGGCCTATAAATTTTGAGCTTGTGTTTTTTATTGGGGGTGGTAGGGGGTTTTAATCTGCTTCACAGATTTTCTCTCTCTTTGTACACTTTTCACCTCAAGACAAATGGAATAGACTATATTTTCTGGTGCCTTCTCTAAAGGGATGGAAAATGGCTAACAACTATTAATTAATCTGAGCTGACAACAGCCCTATGAGAAAGAGAAACATTTACAGGTGAAACTGAGAGAGCTTTTTTCTCAAAGTCACAAGGACATTTGTGGCAGAGCTGAGAATTGTACCCAAGGCTGCTGGCTCTTAACCCTATGTCTCAGGCATCACTCTACCTTCTCTTCCATCCATTACATGCCTTGTATTATGTGCATTGTGACTTCCCACTGCCAGATGCATGGACAGCTGCATGATTTGATGTTTACAGATGCTTCTATGTGACTTTGAATTCAGAGTAATCTATAAAAAAAGTGTGTTGAAATTTGTAGAGCTAAATAGATTAAACTGACCCCCTGAAAAGGCGCACATTCTTTAACCACTTTTATTCATGCATCCAAAGTGCATTGCTACACATACCGAAATCACATAAATTCCAAAGTCTGCATTTTTTGAACCACCTCACTTATGCTCCCAAGGAATGTGCTGGCTGAAATACAGGAATGTGAAATTCTTTCCTTTTTCCCTTCTCCCTTTCTTTTCCTGCTGGTTATTCATACGCTAGATAGACATTAAAAAGCAAAAAAGGAAGGGTGAAGAGGTTAAATCCAACCCTCCAAAATCTATATGTTCATATTTGTCCATATTTAATTTCCAAGTTAGCCAAACTCCCTGTTGCTTAAAAGTAGCTGGAAATCCCATGAGAAAAAAAAGGTACATGTAAAAACATTAATGCAATCATCTTCCATTCCCACTGAAAATATTAATGTTGTCTTAGTCAGTTTTGCACCATTTCTTCTAGGCCCAGACTCAGGAATTAGTTCATATATGTGTGAAACTGCAGAAAAACCTAAAATTAACAGTACACATTTAATTATCCTAAATTTCCATCTGCTTTTTTAGTGAAGGTTTGGGCTGATCTCTATGCTGTCTTAACTATTTCATCCATCTCTAATATTTGTCCACGTTGTCAAGATCTGTCTCTCTCATTTGGATGCTGGTTAAACTTGAGGCTTTAAATTCTTTGCGGATTAAGGAAAATAAAGAAAAACCCTCTAAAACAGGGTTGACTGATTGACTAGACTTGATTTTGGCTTCTGTATCAAACTAGAATTTCCACATAAATGGATTTCAATGTCTTTTACATTTTTGTGATTTGGTGTACCTTTAACACTAGGTTCTCCCTAACATTTTTAACATTCTTTTCTTAATCTTTTGATATATATGATACATTTCTTAGTGTTCTTCTCTGCAGATTTTAATAGGATTTAATCTTGCGTAAGGAATCTTACGAAAAAAGCCCTAAATACAGCAGTTCAGAAGGTTTTTTAGTTTGCCCTAGATTGTGTCTTAGTCTTATCAGAATGTGATTTTACTGGCCTATGTGCTGTGCCCAAAGCTTCACTAAACATCAAGGCTGTTTTGCTCCACTTCTGGCCATCACCTTCTAATAACCTCAGTGGTGTTGCTCAGTCAGCCTCAGGAGGCCAGGGTGTAAGTTTTTCTTTTTCAATTACCTGTGGTCCTGGCATGAATTTCATAGGCAGAAAGCTGAAAACAGATAATTCAAGAATTTAGCCCTGACTATTTTTGGAATATACATTTATGTCCATTTTCTGGACTAACTAAGAAATTGTAAGTAATAGGATTACTTATATTAGTGAAGAAAATGTGACTATGCCAAAATCCTTAAGAGTGAAACCCAGGAAAGATTGGATCAGCGATATTTGTATGTAAACTGTTTCTCAATGGGCCAGTCTTTTACTGAGGCTTAACACTTGGTTTCACTTTTTTCTGGCATCTCATTCATTTTTCTAAATTTTTTTCCCCAAATCTTTACAAAGCCTTCTTGGCTCCTAAGTTTACTTTCATGGGCTTAGAATGTCCTTAACTCTGCCTATTCTGGTCTCTTTATGGAGAGAGTTACTCTTTATTACATATCTAATTTCTTAAATGTGTAATTTCTTTTTTACATTGATTCTACCAGGTATAAAAGATTATTTTTTGCATATTTTCCTAAATCAAATACCATTTTAAGGAACATTCTGTTATTAAAGGTTCAATGCTCTCTTTTGTATTATCTACACTCTTCTCTAATTTCACACATTTTCAAAGTGCTGCTGTGATATTCAGGTCTGCATTCTCTGAAACCCAAAATCAAAGAAAGAACCAAAGTTCTCCTTAAGCACATGCAAAGAAAGGTGGCCATGAATTTACATTTTCCTTAAGATAGTACCAGAATATGGGCTTCTTGGTTTCAGTCTGTAAAACTCTACATAATTTATATTAAGAACATAACTCAGCTGAGTTTAACCTTCCCAGCAGAATTTTCTTGTTTATGTTATTCCTTTTATAGAGCTGAGGAACAGAATTATTTTTGTCTCTGAAATCAACGTAGTTAGGCAACTGTTACTTTTTCTACTGACTCACAATTATTAATGAGATACAAAGACTTAAAACAGCAGTTAAACACTTATATCCATAAAATATACTTCAGTAACTACATTGAAGGTAGTTCATTGTGTGAGGACAAACAACAAAAAAGGCAAGACAAACAGTTAGTTAATCAAGTGACTTATCAGTTTAATTATAAATCACAATGTCTAATTGTGTACTGTGATCCTGTTGCTGCCTGTGGTCTGACTAACACTGACTGTTATGGAACCTTTGCATCAACCTCAAGAGGCTATGGCTGAGTGGAAACTTTAAATTCTTAATCCATTTGTTATTGAGTGAAGCACAGACTCAGGCTAAAAAGTCATGTAAATTCTCAATTTTAATGGCCTACACAAGTTAATGATATGTTCCATTTCACTATTCCAACTGACATACTTTTTTTCCCTTTTTAGGATTTTTTCTATGACAGGATAGGTGCATTGGCTTCATTGTTTTCATCAAAGTCCAAAATATGCAGCTGTTCACAAGCATCAAGTTAATCTCTGACTGACACTGTACTTGGCTGT